>NW_025228070.1:267136-392088 GCF_018294505.1 Triticum aestivum
AAAAAAAAGGAAAAAAGTCAGAGAAAAAAAAAGGAGAGAAAGAAAAAAAAAGTGTGAGGAAAAAAAAGAGAGAAGAAAAAAAAACAAAAAAATCGGCACAAACTTTTTCAGAGGAAAGTTGGAGACAAAGTTGTTGATATATCCTGCTTGGATGTTGTTTCACCTCATTATCTTCATTGCTGTTGTGATCTTCACTTATATCTTGCTGTCAAGAGCTACTTAGTATCCTTCATTGATGCTAGTTGTGCTACGCCGTGACCTCATTAGTGTTCTAGGCTCGCGTCTCTAGTCCGGTCTAGCCTAGGACCAGCACAGTACCGTCGTTGAGCGTTTATTCAACATTGCATCTTTGAATTGATTATTGCTAATCTTTTGCTACCATATATAGCCAACCCAGCTCCACATATTTCTACACCGTGTATACGTACGCTCCCCTGGCAATCACTTTACTCAATATTCGGAGTTACTTGACACCGCTGGTTGCCGATCACCGCCTGCTGCATGGTAAGAACTTGTAAGACATTGATATTTGCTTTACTGTGAGCGTTTTACCACCACATCCTAGTAGTTATAGGAACATTATTTTTGGGTTTTGTTTCTTGTTCTACTAATCATGACAGGATCCAAAGTCAATTCATGGGCTTTGTCGATCGCGGGAGACGTGCCACCACCTTTGCAAATACCACAACCGTCACGAGAGGTGCACAAACATCCAAATGCACATGATCAGGTTAATGTATCTATACCACCATTTAATGGCCGTTTTAAACCTGCTTTATATATTGAATGGGAGTTCGACATAAAAAATATATTTGCTTCCCATAATTTCGATGAACATAAAAAGGTTAAGGTTGCGGTTGGTTCTTTCACTGGTTATGCTTTGGTTTGGTGGAGTGAATATTGTCGGTTACACCCTGATTATATACCTACTACTTGGGATGATTTGAAACTTGCCATGCGACATACTTTCGTCCCTGCTTATTATACTCGTGACATGATTAAGAAGTTGCAACACTTACAACAAGGTAGTGAAACTGTAACAAAATATTATGATGATTTACAAACTACCTTGTTGCATTCCCCTTTAGAAGAAAGTGAAGATGACTTTATGGATAGATTTTGGGGAGGATTAAACCGTGATATTCAAGAGATACTAATTCATGAAGAGTGTTATCCTATGGACCATTTGTTTCATCTTGCTTGCAAAGCTGAACAGGAAATAAAACGACGTGTTGGCCACGAGGAGAACAAGCGCACGGTGCACATTCCAAGAGTTGATATGATTGTTCCTTCAACTACTAGGCATACTATGACAACCACATCCGTTGTTGTCAGGACTACATCACCTCCACCATGTGACACATCGCCCCCGAGAGTGGCTACATCATCTGAGTTGATCATAAGAGGTAATGACAAAGGTACTGATCTTCCATCTCTACATGAGAATGATGAATGCCTTGTCAATTTGAATGCACCATCTGATGAGCTACCCACTACTTTGATCACACCACCTATTTTAGAGGACCACGTTGATAATTTGACTTTCCCATGTGATCAAACAACTGAAATACCAACAATTTTGAGTGCACCCATTGAATTAACTATTGATGCAAAAGAACCAATGTTTAATCATTTTGATATGACCTCTAATCTTGGTGATGATTCTGTGTTGAATGACTTATTGCATGTTTGCTTATTTAAGCATGTTGTAGCATGTAAATTTGATGCAAGTAAGGTTTATTCACCAATGTTGGGATGGTTTAATGATGAACATTGTCAATCTTTTGAAATGAATAAGAGCTTCACTTATTTGTGCAAACTGAGTTGCAATATTTTCATGCCTTCTACTTCTTGTGCTAATTTTTTGGCTTTAGATTTTATGAACTATGCAAGTTACTCATCTATTCATGTGTCATATATGCAAAAATCAAGGGAAGTAAAAATGGATGACATATACATATACAACATGTACACCTTGTCTCTTTTGTTAGCCACATTTCAGATTAAGCAACGCCGAGGACGGCTTTATTTTCAAGAAGGGGAGGATGATGAGGACATGACTACCTTGGATATGACCAAAAATATTGCATATATGCATATTTGTCAGGTGATTTCTAGTGCAAACTATTCAATAATCTATTTATGTTATCCAGAACAAAAATACTTCACACACTTTTGTGTTTTGTCTAATTGCAGGTGTATGGGACATTTGTACAATCCACATATGCAGATAAGGAAGAAAGAGATGTTTATTTGCTGTCCAAAAAGTTCTTTCACGTCACTTTTGGCCCAAGAGAAGATAGAGTCCAAGTCTCTCACGTTCTGGATTCAGATTCGGACTGCACAGACATACCTGACTGAAAACGCACACAAGTTTTTCATACGGACTCCGAATTGGGTGATTCTTTTTGCATTGGAAACTAGATTTCGTGCACTTTCCAACCCAATTGGAATCACCTTCAAATTCGTCCGGAGCGTTGAGTTGTGGACGAAACAATCTGATGCTGCAGCAGAATCCGAGTCAAACTACAAGTCCAAAGGTGTTACATCACCTCCACTTGGGCCCATGAGCCTTGTACGACCTAGGGTTAGTTTTAGGCTGCCTTGGGACGTCCTCCCACCTCCTTGGCCGCCACCCCTTGCTCCTATATAAGTAGATCCATCTAGTAGCTTTTTCCTTGGGTTTTGTTTAGATTAAAAGTTCGCCATAGCTGCAACTTCGCGTACTTCGTTTGTGTTCAACGACCAGACAAAGGCGTCACAGAACCCCACCTTGATCAATAAAGCTTTCATCTTATATTCGCAATATCCAGATTGCAATCTCAGTTTCTTGCTTGTTCTTCGTTTGCTCGCAGGAAACAGACCCTCGTGGTCAGGTTGATCGTGCTCCGGCGTGGTCAATAACCTCTCGGAGTTGGTTTAGCGATTGCTAAGGCGCGACGTCCTCGCACGTTCGTAGTCGGATCGTCAAAGTCGACTTCCACCAAAGCGAAATCCACCATCTCATCGAAAGACGGGACACCTTTGCCTCTATCACTTGGACTCTATCTTCTCTTGGGCCAAAAGTGACGTGAGAGAACTTTTTGGACAGCAAATAAACATCTCTTTCTTCCTTATCTTCATATGTGGATTGTACAAATGTCCCATACACCTGCAATTAGACAAAACACAAAAGTGTGTGAAGTATTTTTGTTCTGGATAACATAAATAGATTATTGAATAGTTTGCACTAGAAATCACCTGACAAATATGCATATATGCAATATTTTTGGTCATATCCAAGGTAGTCATGTCCTCATCATCCTCCCCTTCTTGAAAATAAAGCCGTCCTCGGCGTTGCTTAATCTGAAATGTGGCTAACAAAAGAGACAAGGTGTACATGTTGTATATGTATATGTCATCCATTTTTACTTCCCTTGATTTTTGCATATATGACACATGAATAGATGAGTAACTTGCATAGTTCATAAAATCTAAAGCCAAAAAATTAGCACAAGAAGTAGAAGGCATGAAAATATTGCAACTCAGTTTGCACAAATAAGTGAAGCTCTTATTCATTTCAAAAGATTGACAATGTTCATCATTAAACCATCCCAACATTGGTGAATAAACCTTACTTGCATCAAATTTACATGCTACAACATGCTTAAATAAGCAAACATGCAATAAGTCATTCAACACAGAATCATCACCAAGATTAGAGGTCATATCAAAATGATTAAACATTGGTTCTTTTGCATCAATAGTTGATTCAATGGGTGCACTCAAAATTGTTGGTATTTCAGTTGTTTCATCACATGGCAAAGTCAAATTATCAACGTAGTCCTCTAAAATAGGTGGTGTGATCAAAGTAGTGGGTAGCTCATCAGATGGTGCATTCAAATTGACAAGGCATTCATCATTCTCATGTAGAGATGGAAGATCAGTACCTTTGTCATTACCTCTTATGATCAACTCAGATGATGTAGCCACTCTCGGGGGCGATGTGTCACATGGTGGAGGTGATGTAGTACTGACAACAACGGATGTGGTTGTCATAGTATGCCTAGTAGTTGAAGGAACAATCATATCAACTCTTGGAATGTGCACCGTGCGCTTGTTCTCCTCGTGGCCAACACGTCGTTTTATTTCCTGTTCAGCTTTGCAAGCAAGATGAAACAAATGGTCCATAGGATAACACTCTTCATGAATTAGTATCTCTTGAATATCACGGTTTAATCCTCCCCAAAATCTATCCATAAAATCATCTTCACTTTTTTCTAAAGAGGAATGCAACAAGGTAGTTTGTAAATCATCATAATATTTTGTTACAGTTTCACTACCTTGTTTTAAGTGTTGCAACTTCTTAATCATGTCACGAGTATAATAAGCAGGGACGAAAGTATGTCGCATGGCAAGTTTCAAATCATCCCAAGTAGTAGGTATATAATCAGGGTGTAACCGACAATATTCACTCCACCAAACCAAAGCATAACCAGTGAAAGAACCAACCGCAACCTTAACCTTTTTATGTTCATCGAAATTATGGGAAGCAAATATATTTTTTATGTCAAACTCCCATTCAATATATAAAGCAGGTTTAAAACGGCCATTAAATGGTGGTATAGATACATTAACCTGATCATGTGCATTTGGATGTTTGTGCACCTCTCGTGACGGTTGTGGTATTTGCAAAGGTGGTGGCACGTCTCCCGCGATCGACAAAGCCCATGAATTGACTCTGGATCCTGTCATGATTAGTAGAACAAGAAACAAAAAAAATCGGCACAAACTTTTTCAGAGGAAAGTTGGAGACAAAGTTGTTGATATATCCTGCTTGGCTGTTGTTTCACCTCATTATCTTCACTGCTGTTGTGATCTTCACTTATATCTTGCTGTCAAGAGCTACTTAGTATCCTTCATTGATGCTAGTTGTGCTACGCCGTGACCTCATTAGTGTTCTAGGCTCGCGTCTCTAGTCCGGTCTAGCCTAGGACCAGCACAGTACCGTCGTTGAGCGTTTATTCAACATTGCATCTTTGAATTGATTATTGCTAATCTTTTGCTACCATATATAGCCAACCCAGCTCCACATATTTCTACACCGTGTATACGTACGCTCCCCTGGCAATCGCTTTACTCAATATTCGGAGTTACTTGACACCGCTGGTTGCCGATCACCGCCTGCTGCATGGTAAGAACTTGTAAGACATTGATATTTGCTTTATTGTGAGCGTTTTACCACCACATCCTAGTAGTTATAGGAACATTATTTTTGGGTTTTGTTTCTTGTTCTACTAATCATGACAGGATCCAGAGTCAATTCATGGGCTTTGTCGATCGCGGGAGACATGCCACCACCTTTGCAAATACCACAACTGTCACGAGAGGTGCACAAACATTCAAATGCACATGATCAGGTTAATGTATCTATACCACCATTTAATGGCCGTTTTAAACCTGCTTTATATATTGAATGGGAGTTCGACATAAAAAATATATTTGCTTCCCATAATTTCGATGAACATAAAAAGGTTAAGGTTGCGGTTGGTTCTTTCACTGGTTATGCTTTGGTTTGGTGGAGTGAATATTGTCGGTTACACCCTGATTATATACCTACTACTTGGGATGATTTGAAACTTGCCATGCGACATACTTTCGTCCCTGCTTATTATACTCGTGACATGATTAAGAAGTTGCAACACTTAAAACAAGGTAGTGAAACTGTAACAAAATATTATGATGATTTACAAACTACCTTGTTGCATTCCTCTTTAGAAGAAAGTGAAGATGATTTTATGGATAGATTTTGGGGTGGATTAAACCGTGATATTCAAGAGATACTAATTCATGAAGAGTGTTATCCTATGGACCATTTGTTTCATCTTGCTTGCAAAGCTGAACAGGAAATAAAACGACGTGTTGGCCACGAGGAGAACAAGCGCACGGTGCACATTCCAAGAGTTGATATGATTGTTCCTTCAACTACTAGGCATACTATGACAACCACATCCGTTGTTGTCAGGACTACATCACCTCCACCATGTGACACATCTCCCCCGAGAGTGGCTACATCATCTGAGTTGATCATAAGAGGTAATGACAAAGGTACTGATCTTCCATCTCTACATGAGAATGATGAATGCCTTGTCAATTTGAATGCACCATCTGATGAGCTACCCACTACTTTGATCACACCACCTATTTTAGAGGACTACGTTGATAATTTGACTTTGCCATGTGATCAAACAACTGAAATACCAACAATTTTGAGTGCACCCATTGAATTAACTATTGATGCAAAAGAACCAATGTTTAATCATTTTGATATGACCTCTAATCTTGGTGATGATTCTGTGTTGAATGACTTATTGCATGTTTGCTTATTTAAGCATGTTGTAGCATGTAAATTCGATGCAAGTAAGGTTTATTCACCAATGTTGGGATGGTTTAATGATGAACATTGTCAATCTTTTGAAATGAATAAGAGCCTCACTTATATGTGCAAACTGAGTTGCAATATTTTCATGCCTTCTACTTCTTGTGCTAATTTTTTGGCTTTAGATTTTATGAGCTATGCAAGTTACTCATCTATTCATGTGTCATATATGCAAAAATCAAGGGAAGTAAAAATGGATGACATATACATATACAACATGTACACCTTGTCTCTTTTGTTAGCCACATTTCAGATTAAGCAACGCCGAGGACGGCTTTATTTTCAAGAAGGGGAGGATGATGAGGACATGACTACCTTGGATATGACCAAAAATATTGCATATATGCATATTTGTCAGGTGATTTCTAGTGCAAACTATTCAATAATCTATTTATGTTATCCAGAACAAAAATACTTCACACACTTTTGTGTTTTGTCTAATTGCAGGTGTATGGGACATTTGTACAATCCACATATGAAGATAAGGAAGAAAGAGATATTTATTTGCTGTCCAAAAAGTTCTCTCACGTCACTTTTGGCCCAAGAGAAGATAGAGTCCAAGTCTCTCACGTTCTGGATTCAGATTCGGACTGCACAGACACACCTGACTCAAAACGCACACAAGTTTTTCATACGGACTCCGAATTGGGTGATTCTTTTTTTGTTGGAAACTAGATTTCGTGCACTTTCCAACCCAATTGGAATCACCTTCAAATTCGTCCGGAGCGTTGAGTTGTGGACGAAACAATCTGATACTGCAGCAGAATCCGAGTCAAACTACAAGTCCAAAGGTGTTACATCACCTCCACTTGGGCCCATTGGCCTTGTACGACCTAGATTTAGTTTTAGGCTGCCTTGGGACGTCCTCCCACCTCCTTGGCCGCCACCCCTTGCTCCTATATAAGTAGATCCATCTAGTAGCTTTTCCTTGGGATTTGTTTAGTTAAAAGTTAGCCATTGCAACTTCGTGTACTTCGTTTGTGTCCAACGACCAGACCAAGACCGCTTACGGATCCCCACCTTTATCAATACTTCATACATATTTGCAATATTTAGATTGCTTTTATCATATTCTTGCTCGTTCTTCGATTGCTTGCAGGAATAGACCTTCGTGGTCAGGTTGATCGTGCACCGGCATGGTCAATAACCTCTGTAGATTGGTTTAGCGATTGCTAAGGCGCAACGTCGTGCACGTTTGTAGTCGGATCGTCAAAGTCGTCTCCACCAAATCGATAGTTACCATCTCATCGAAAGATCGGGACACCCCCGCCTCTATCACACAACTCCCTTGATATGGAACAAATTGTGCCTCTGATTTTGCTCAGCTTGTGTGACCTGCACACTCAAAACACGTTGAGCAACTAAACATTCATACCTGTCAGCGTCTTCAGGAGCCATGTATTGCGTCTCATGATTAGAATCATCTCCACCATGTTCTTCACGTGTAATAAGAGCCAATGTCTCCTCATCATAGTCACTAGCGGACTCATATCCACCACCCTCGGTAGCAATCATCACACGCGGAGATTTGCATTCTCTCGCATAATGACCTCCTCCCTTACAACGATGACAAATAATATCACTTGTGTGCCGTGTTGATGCCCTAGAAAAAGAAGAACTCTGTGCAGACCCGGCAGGTGCGCTCTTGGCAGATAATGGTGGTTGTTCCTGTTTTCTTGTATCACGGCTGTAGGAGGCACCTGATTGAGGTGCTGGTGCAGTTGAAGTAGAAGATGCACGCGGTGTCCATGATGAAGGTCGGCTTGCAGAAAAGTTAGTTCGCGCCAATGCTTGTCGATCCTGCACTTCACGTTCAGCTTTACAAGCAAGATGGAATAAACGAGTGATATTAGTATACTCCTTATAGTCTAGAATGGTCTGAATCTCTCTATTTAATCCACCCAGAAAACGTGCAAGCATAGCTTCATTCTCCTCAACAATACCACATCGAATCATGCCAGTTTGTAATTCCTGGTAATATTCTTCTACAGAATTTTTTCCTTGTCTTAAACGCTGCAATTTTTGAAGCAATTCACGTTGATAATATGGTGGAACCCAACGCGTACGCATAGCAGTTTTCAAAGCAGCCCAAGTAGTTGGAATAGGATATAATCTACAATGTTCAGACCACCAGACAAATGCAAAACTAGTGAAAGCACAAACAGCAGCAGCAACCCGTCTCTCCTCGGGATATTGTAAACATGTAAACGTTGTTCAGTTTCTAACTCCCAAGTAAGATATATATCAGGAACATATCTACCCTCAAATGGTGGAATATTCAATTTCAGTTTAGGAATATGGACATCATCTCGTACCTGAGGTGGTGGTGCAGGCCTACCATTACGAATATATACCTGAGGTCGTCCTGCTGGTGGTGGTGCTGGTGGTTGCACGTAGTTCTGATTTTGAGCAACCTCATCCTCGTAATCTCCCACATAATCATCCTCCTCCGCATCAGCAGCAGGAGCCACAGAAGTATCAACAGCAGCACCAACAGTTTGGCCAAACGCAAGAGGAACACGGCTCGCTCGGCGGAGGTCTATTTCGCGACGTGGAGGTAGTCGTTGTTGTTGTTGTTTGAGAGGTGCGTTAGGTGCAGCGGGTGGTGGTGGTGGAAGACGCGCGAGCAATTCATTAAACTTGTTATCGAGCTTTGTTTCGAACGTCTTCTCCATGCCATCTATCTTCTCCATGGCCTCTTCAAATCTGTTTAGCTCGTCTTGCACCTGTTCACTCATCATTTGCTGAAATTTATCATGCAAATCCTTATTCGTCATGTTCTCCCAGTCAGTCTCGTCGGCTTGTGATCCTGGCATGGTTAGCAGCAATAGAAACACACATGAATATGATCCTACAAACTACTAACAAGAGGTGGTGGTGGGTGTCACAAATCCGTCAAGCAAATCTCAAATTCTTACCAGTTCTTACGCAGCAGCAGGCGGTGATCGGCAACCGTTGTAGTCAAAAACTCTCAAAGCTTGGATAGAGCGATTACCAGGGAGAGTCAAACGCACGACGTAGATGTATGTGGAGCTGGGAAGGCTTATAATATGGTAGCAAAAAGGGTCAGCCATTATCAATTCAGAGATGCAAAGTTGAATAAACGCTCAACGACGGTACTGTGCTGGTCCTAGGCTAGACTGTGCTAGAGACACGAGCCTAGAACACCAACAAAATCACGGCGCGGCACGTAAACAAGGGAAAAGCACACTCTGGAATTTTTTTTTCGCTCTTTTTTTTTGCGCTGCTTTTTTTTTGCGAAAAATCACTATAATGGCGAGTGTCTCAAAACTCTTCCTAGCTCAAACTGACAGGATGGGCACGAAATTTTTTCGACCAATTTTTTTTTTCGACTGCCCAGACCCAACAACTGGAAACGGGTCAAAAAAAACTTCCTATAATGGCACCTATCTCAAAACACTCAGAAACACCTAAAAATAGGTTAGCCAGAAATTTTTTCGAAAAATGCGTTTTCGAAAAATTTTGGGCCTAAACGGAGCGTGGTTTCCGGACTCTTTTTTTTTTCCGAAACCTACTCCGGCAAGGAAACACGAATCGAAATCTAGATGGATCTCGAGAACAAACCTAATATGACAAGAGCTCGGATTGGTGGTGGATATATGGTGGTAGATAGCAGCGGTGGTGGTATATGACAGCTGTGGTGGTATATGGATACGGATTCGAAGCGGTGGCGGATAAGCGGTGGTGGTAGATGGCAGGGCTGATGATGATGGTGCGGCGGCGGCGTGACAACTTATGACCAGAACTCGAAACTCTAAAAGACTAGACTCTAAGACCAGCAACTAGGCACGACGATGCAACCGCAAATTCAACAAAGCAAAACCCTAAAAATGTTATGCAAAGGCTCAGCTTGGTTCGGATATGATGAACTAACCCTACTTTTTTTTGTGGATTTTTCGTGGACTATAGGTATGAAGAACAGACTCGATCTAAACTACGAAAAACTGTAAAATCTCACCGAGCAACCTGGAAATCTGATACCACTTGATAGAGGCAAAGGTGTCCCGTCTTTCGATGAGATGATGGATATCGCTTTGGTGGCAGTCGACTTTGACGATCCGACTACGAACGTGCGAGGACGTCGCGCCTTCGCAATCGCTAAACCAACTCCGAGAGGTTATTGACCACGCCGGAGCACGATCAACCTGACCACGAGGGTCTGTTTCCTGCGAGCAAACGAAGAACAAGCAAGAAACTGAGATTGCAATCTGGATATTGCGAATATAAGATGAAAGCTTTATTGATCAAGGTGGGGTTCTGTGACGCCTTTGTCTGGTCGTTGAACACAAACGAAGTACGCGAAGTTGCAGCTATGGCGAACTTTTAATCTAAACAAAACCCAAAGTCTAAACGATGCCCTAAGGGCTGTATATATGGAGGAAGAGGGGGGAATTTCGTGGCCCTTGGTGGAGGGGTCCGAAATCAACCCTATCTCTTGTTTCCCCACACATACGGACTCTAAAAATAGCCTATACTTATGTATTTCGAAATTACATGGGCCTGGCCCAATAATAAGGTGACGCAGCACCTAAAATAGCCTCGGGACGAAATTTATGAAGTGGCATCTTGTATAATTCGTCCAAGGCTTCATGCACCCATTATGGTGGCTTCAAAGTCCTGGAATCATCACTTGTAACTCCGTTCTTGTTTCCCTTGCGCATGCCATCATCTCCATGCTTGTTCTTGCTCCAATGTTCATCCTTCTCCAAGCTAGGCCCTTCATTTGTAAGCAAAACAAATGTATCCAATTTAGGCAGCATCATATTCTCATGAACATTAGAATCATTACCAAGAAACGAAAGTACCTGTGATAGAGGCAAAGGTGTCCCGTCTTTCGATGAGATGGTGGATTTCGCTTTGGTGGAAGTCGACTTTGACGATCCGACTACGAACGTGCGAGGACGTCGCGCCTTAGCAATCGCTAAACCAACTCCGAGAGGTTATTGACCACGCCGGAGCACGATCAACCTGACCACGAGGGTCTGTTTCCTGCGAGCAAACGAAGAACAAGCAAGAAACTAAGATTGCAATCTGGATATTGCGAATATAAGATGAAAGCTTTATTGATCAAGGTGGGGTTCTGTGACGCCTTTGTCTGGTCGTTGAACACAAACGAAGTACGCGAAGTTGCAGCTATGGCGAACTTTTAATCTAAACAAAACCCAAAGTCTAAACGATGCCCTAAGGGCTGTATATATGGAGGACGAGGGGGGAATTTCGTGGCCCTTGGTGGAGGGGTCCGAAATCAACCCTATCTCTTGTTTCCCCACACATACGGACTCTAAAAATAGCCTATACTTATGTATTTCGAAATTACATGGGCCTGGCCCAATAATAAGGTGACGCAGCACCTAAAATAGCCTCGGGACGAAATTTATGAAGTGGCATCTTGTATATTTCGTCCAAGGCTTCATGCACCCATTATGGTGGCTTCAAAGTCCTGAAATCATCACTTGTAACTCCATTCTTGTTCCCCTTGCGCATGCCATCATCTCCATGCTTGTTCTTGCTCCAATGTTCATCCTTCTCCAAGCTAGGCCCTTCATTTGTAAGCAAAACAAATGTATCCAATTTAGGCAGCATCATATTCTCATGAACATTAGAATCATTACCAAGAAACGAAAGTACCTGGTAATTTAGTTGGCGTGCACGAGCTCTAGTAATTGGTCCAGTATGTATAGCAGCAGGGGCTGTGGGTGTAACAATTGTATTGATGTCCTCATCAGGCCACGAAATTCCCCCTCTCTTCCTCCATATATACAACCCTTAGGGCACCGTTTAGACTTTGGGTTTTGTTTAGATTAAAAGTTCGTCATAGCTGCAACTTCGCGTACTTCGTTTGTGTTCAACGACCAGACAAAGGCGTCACAGAACCCCACCTTAATCAATAAAGCTTTCATCTTATATTCGCAATATCCAGATTGCAATCTTAGTTTCTTGCTTGTTCTTCGTTTGCTCGCAGGAAACAGACCCTCGTGGTCAGGTTGATCGTGCTCCGGCGTGGTCAATAACCTCTCGGAGTTGGTTTAGCGATTGCTAAGGCGCGACGTCCTCGCACATTCGTAGTCGGATTGTCAAAGTCGACTTCCACCAAAGCGATATCCATCATCTCATCGAAAGATGGGACACCTTTGCCTCTATCAAGTGGTATCAGATTTCCAGGTTGCTCAGTGAGATTTTACAGTTTTTCGTAGTTTAGATCGAGTCTGTTCTTCATACCTATAGTCCACGAAAAAGCCAAAAAAAATTAGGGTTAGTTCGTCCCATCCGAACCAATCTGAGCCTTGCATAATCTTTTCTGTATTTGCTTTGTTGAATTTGCGGTTGCATCGTCGTGTCCTGTTGCTGGTCTTAGCGTCTAGTCTTTTAGAGTTTCGAGTTCTGTTCACAGGTTGTCACGTCGCCGCTGCCATATATCACCACCGCATCATCATCGTCGCTATTGCCATATACCACCACCACATATTCACCGTCAATCCGAATCCATATACGCCACCACATAACCGCCGCCATCACGCCAATCCGAGTTCACCTGCAACATATATCCGCCACCTGTCCGTGTTCCACCAGATTCATCTTCGCCACCAGTCCGACTTCCACCAGATTCATCTCCGCCACCAGTCCTAGTCCGAGTCCAGTAATTGTTGCATTGTTCTCAATTTCCAGATCACGCGATACTCCAAGTCGTGACAGAGAAGGACTCCCCAACTTCTGAGCCATCCGCAGAAGAAAAATAGTTCCAATTTCAAAAAAAAAGTGCAAAAAAACAAAAAGAGAAAAAAAAAATTCAGAGTGTGCTCCTCCCTTGTTTACGTGCCGCGCCGTGATTTTGTTGGTGTTCTAGGCTCGCGTCTCTAGCACAGTCTAGCCTAGGACCAGCACAGTACCATCATTGAGCGTTTATTCAACTTTGCATCTCTGAATTGATTATTGCTGACCCTTTTTGCTACCATATTATAAGCCTTCCCAGCTCCACATACATCTACGTCGTGCGTTTGACTCTCCCTGGTAATCGCTCTATCCAAGCTTTGAGAGTTTTGACTACAACGGTTGCCGATCACCGCATGCTGCTGGGTAAGAACTGGTAAGAATTTGAGTTTTGCTTGACGGATTTGTGACACCCACCACCACCACTTGTTCGTAGTCTGTAGGATCATATTCTTGTGTGTTTCTATTGCTGCTAACCATGCCAGGATCACAAGCCGACGAGATTGACTGGGAGAATTTATCGAAAAAGGAGCTTCATGATAAGTTTCAGCAAATGATGACTGAACAGGTGCAAGATGTGCTGAACAATTTTGAAGAGGCCATGGAGAAGATCACTGGCCTTGAGAAGACGTTCGAAACAAAGCTCGATAACAAGTTTAATGAATTGCTCGCGCGTCTTCCACCACCACCACCCGCTGCACCTAACGCACCTCTCCAACAACAACAACAACGACTACCTCCACGTCGCGAAGCAGACCTCCGCCGAGCAAGCCGTGTTCCTCTTGCGTTTGGCGAAACTGTTGGTGCTGCTGTTGATACTTCTGTGGCTCCTGCTGCTGATGCGGAGGAGGATGATTATGTGGGAGATTATGAGGATGAGGTTGATCAAAATCAGCACTACGTGTAGCCACCTGTACCACCACCAGCAGGTCGACCTCAGGTATATATTCGTAATGGTAGGCCTGCACCACCACCTCAGGTACAAGATGATGTCCATATTCCTAAACTGAAATTGAATATTCCACCATTTGAGGGTAGATATGTTCCTGATATATATCTTACTTGGGAGTTAGAAACTGAACAACGATTTACATGTTTACAATATCCTGAGGAGAGACGAGTTGCTGCTGCTGTTTGTGCTTTCACTAGTTTTGCATGTGTATGGTGGTCTGAACATTGTAGATTATATCCTATTCCAACTACTTGGGCTGCTTTGAAAACTGCTATGCGTACGCGTTGGGTTCCACCATATTATCAACGTGAATTGCTTCAAAAATTGCAGCGTTTAAGACAAGGTGATAGAGGCGGGGTGTCCCGATCTTTCGATGAGATGATAACTATCGATTTGGTGGAGACGACTTTGACGATCCGACTACAAACGTGCAACGACGTTGTGCCTTAGCAATCGCTAAACCAACTCCGAGAGGTTATTGACCACGCCGGAACACGATCAACTTGACCACGAAGGTCTATTCCTGCAAGCAATCGAAGAACAAGCAAGAATGTGATAAAAGCAATCTGAATATCGCGAATATGTATGAAGTATTGATAATGGTGGGGATCCGAAAAGTGGTCTTGGTCTGGTCGTTGGACACAAACGAAGCACACGAAGTTACAATGGCTAACTTTTAACTAAACAAATCCCAAGGAAAAGCTACTAGATGGATCTACTTATATAGGAGCAAGGGGTGGCGGCCAAGGAGGTGGGAGGACGTCCCAAGGCAGCCTAAAACTAAATCTAGGTCGTACAAGGCCAATGGGCCCAAGTGGAGGTGATGTAACACCTTTGGACTTGTAGTTTGACTCGGATTCTGCTGCAGCATCAGATTATTTCGTCCACAACTCAATGCTCCGGACGAATTTGAAGGTGATTCAAATTGGGTTGGAAAGTGCACGAAATCTAGTTTGCAACAAAAAAAGAATCACCCAATTCGGAGTCCGTATGAAAAACTTGTGTGCGTTTTGAGTCAGGTATGTCTGTGCAGTCCGAATCTGGATCCAGAACGTGAGAGACTTGGACTCTATCTTCTCTTGGGCCAAAAGTGACGTGAGAGAACTTTTTGGACAGCATTCATCATTCTCATGTAGAGATGGAAGATCAGTACCTTTGTCATTACCTCTTATGATCAACTCAGATGATGTAGCCACTCTCGGGGCCGATGTGTCACATGGTGGAGGCGATGTAGTCCTGATAACAACGGATGTGGTTGTCATAGTATGCCTAGTAGTTGAAGGACCAATCATATCAACTCTTGGAATGTGCACCGTGCGCTTGTTCTCCTCGTGGCCAACACGTCGTTTTATTTCCTGTTCAGCTTTGCAAGCAAGATGAAACAAATGGTCCATAGGATAACACTCTTCATGAATTAGTATCTCTTGAATATCACGGTTTAATCCTCCCCAAAATCTATCCATAAAATCGTCTTCACTTTCTTCTAAAGAGGAATGCAACAAGGTAGTTTGTAAATCATCATAATATTTTGTTACAGTTTCACTACCTTGTTTTAAGTGTTGCAACTTCTTAATCATGTCACGAGTATAATAAGCAGGGACGAAAGTATGTCGCATGGCAAGTTTCAAATCATCCCAAGTAGTAGGTATATAATCAGGGTGTAACCGACAATATTCACTCCACCAAACCAAAGCATAACCAGTGAAAGAACCAACCGCAACCTTAACCTTTTTATGTTCATCGAAATTATGGGAAGCAAATACATTTTTTATGTCGAACTCCCATTCAATATATAAAGCAGGTTTAAAACGGCCATTAAATGGTGGTATAGATACATTAACCTGATCATGTGCATTTGGATGTTTGTGCACCTCTCGTGACGGTTGTGGTATTTGCAAAGGTGGTGGCACGTCTCCCGCGATCGACAAAGCCCATGAATTGACTCTAGATCCTGTCATGATTAGTAGAACAAGAAACAAAATCCAAAAATAATGTTCCTATAACTACTAGGATGTGGTGGTAAAAGGCTCACAGTAAAGCAAATATCAATGTCTTACAAGTTCTTACCATGCAGCAGGCGGTGATCGGCAACCTGCGGTGTCAAGTAACTCCGAATATTAAGTAAAGCGATTGCCAGGGGAGCGTACATATACACGGTGTAGAAATATGTGGAGCTGGGTTGGCTATATATGGTAGCAAAAGATTAGCAATAATCAATTCAGAGATGCAATATTGAATAAACGCTCAACGACGGTACTGTGCTGGTCCTAGGCTAGATCGGACTAGAGACGCGAGCCTAGAACACTAATGAGGTCACAGCGTAGCACAACTAGAATCAATCAAGGATTCTAAGTAGCTCTGGACAGCAAGATATAAGTGAAGATCACAACGGCAGTGAAGGTAATGATGAAAAACAACTGCCAAGCAGGATATACAACAACTCTCTCCAACTTTCCTCTTGAAAAGTTTGAGCCAATTTTCTGATAAATTCTTTCAAAGAATGCTACTAACTCAAGCTTTCCAATGCAACAAGAATCACTCAATTCCGAGTTGATATGAGAAGTCAAAGAATTCTAAAACTCGCCTGAAAAATTGGAACAAGCTGTGTTCACGAACTTCGGAGGGCAAAAAGACCTATTTAGAAGCCGATTTTGAGATGTCAAATATTGAACTAGCTTCTGCAACAATTTAGATGCGGCTTGTCGCTAGCTTCAATTTGAGTACTCACGGAGCCAAAACGGACTTCGTATGAGGAAGATACACCTGTTTTACTGAACAGTGCACAAAACAGATTCCAATCCGAATTCAGATACGAGATTGATTCTAGATAGATCCAATTTTTTTTCTTCTCTATTTTTTTCTCACTCTATTTTTTTTCTTTTTCTTCTCTCTCTGACCTTTTTTTACTTTTTTTCTCTCTTTTTTTCTCCGTCTTTCTTTTTCTCCTTCTTTTTTTTTCTCTCTCTCGTTCCAAACAAACTAGATAAGATGCAGATAGGATCAAGCGAAGATGTGAATGATCTCAACTATGATTATGACAATGAACGGTGGGTAGCACGTGGTGGAAACTGATGGAAACTGATGGAAGAGATAACGATGCAGCGGTGGCGTGACAAATGTGAACAAAACTCGAAACTCTAAACGACCTAGACACTAAGACCAGCAACTCGACACGATGATGCAACCGATAATTCAACTATGCAAGCAATGAAAAGAAAATTGCAAAGGCTCAGACTGGCTTGGACCAAGGATGAATAGATCTAACTCTTTTTTGTGGCTTTTTCTTGGACAATAGGTAAGAAAATAAATCTAATCTTGGAAAACTGGAAATTCTCACCGAGCAACCTGAAAACTGATACCACTTGATAGAGGCGGGGTGTCCCGATCTTTCGATGAGATGATAACTATCGATTTGGTGGAGACGACTTTGACGATCCGACTACAAACGTGCAACGATGTTGTGCCTTAGCAATCGCTAAACCAACTCCGAGAGGTTATTGACCAAGCCGGAACACGATCAACCTGACCACGAAGGTCTATTCCTGCAAGCAATCGAAGAACAAGCAAGAATATGATAAAAGCAATCTGAATATCGCGAATATGTATGAAGTATTGATAATGGTGGGGATCCGAAAAGTGGTCTTGGTCTGGTCGTTGGACACAAACGAAGCACACGAAGTTGCAATGGCTAACTTTTAACTAAACAAATTCCAAGGAAAAGCTACTAGATGGATCTACTTATATAGGAGCAAGGGGTGGCGGCCAAGGAGGTGGGAGGACGTCCCAAGGCAGCCTAAAACTAAATCTAGGTCGTACAAGGCCAATGGGCCCAAGTGGAGGTGATGTAACACCTTTGGACTTGTAGTTTGACTCGGATTCTGCTGCAGCATCAGATTGTTTCGTCCACAACTCAACGCTCCGTACGAATTTGAAGGTGATTCCAATTGGGTTGGAAAGTGCACGAAATCTAGTTTCCAACAAAAAAATAATCACCCAATTCGGAGTCCGTATGAAAAACTTGTGTGCGTTTTGAGTCAGGTATGTCTGTGCAGTCCGAATCTGAATCCAGAACGTGAGAGACTTGGACTCTATCTTCTCTTGGGCCAAAAGTGACGTGAGAGAACTTTTTGGACAGCAAATAAACATCTCTTTCTTCCTTATCTTCATATGTGGATTGTACAAATGTCCCATACACCTGCAATTAGACAAAACACAAAAGTGTGTGAAGTATTTTTGTTCTGGATAACATAAATAGATTATCGAATAGTTTGCACTAGAAATCACCTGACAAATATGCATATATGCAATATTTTTGGTCATATCCAAGGTAGTCATGTCCTCATCACAAGGGAAAAATTCTGTAGAAGAATATTATCAGGAATTACAAACTGGCATGATTAGATGTGGTATTGTTGAGGAGAATGAATCTATGCTTGCACGTTTTCTGGGTGGATTAAATAGAGAGATTCAGACCATTCTAGACTATAAGGAGTATACTAATATCACTCGTTTATTCCATCTTGCTTGTAAAGCTGAACGTGAAGTGCAGGATCGACAAGCATTGGGGCGAACTAACTTTTCTGCAGGCCGACCTTCATCATGGACACCACGTGCATCTTCTACTTCAACTGCACCAGCACCTCCATCCGGTGCCACTTCCAGCCGTGATACAAGAAAACAGGCACAACCACCATTATCTGCCAAGAGCGCACCTGCGGGGCCTGCACAACGTTCTTCTTCTTCCATGGCATCAACAGGGCACACAAGTGATATTATTTGTCGTCATTGTAAGGGACAAGGTCATTATGCGAGAGAATGCAAATCTCCGCATGTGATGATTGCTACCGCGGATGGTGGATATGAGTCTGCTAGTGACTATGATGAGGAGACTTTGGCTCTTATTACACGTGAAGAACATGGTGGAGATGATTCTGATCCTGAGACGCAATACATGGCTCCTGAAGACGCTGACAGGTATGAATGTTTAATTGCTCAACGTGTTTTGAGTGTGCAGATCACACAAGCTGAGCAAAATCAGAGGCACAATTTGTTCCATACCAAGGGAGTTGTGAAGGAACGTTCTGTGCGCGTCATCATAGACGGAGGGAGCTGCAACAACTTGGCTAGCATGGAGATGGTGGATAAGCTTTCTCTCACCACAAGACCACATCCACATCCTTACTACATCCAATGGTTCAACAACAGCGGCAAGGTTAAGGTAACACGTACTGTTCGTGTGCATTTTAGTATCTCTACATATGCTGATTATGTTGATTGTGATGTGGTACCTATGCAAGCATGTTCCTTATTACTTGGTAGACCATGGCAATTTGATAAAAATTCTGTACACCATGGTAGAAACAATCACTATACTCTTGTTCATAAGTATAAAAATATTACTTTGCTTCCTATGACTCCTGATTCCATTTTGAAAGATGATATTAATAGAGCTAATAAAGCAAAATAGGAGACGAATAAGAGTGAAAATCAGATTGTGGCAAAAGAATTTGAGCAACAAATGAAGCCTAATAATAAACCATCTAGTGTTGCTTCTGAAATTAAATTGAAAAGTGCATGTTTATTTGCCACCAAATCTGATATTGATGAGCTAGATTTCAGCAAATCTGTTTGCTATGCTTTTGTGTGCAAAGAGGCATTATTTTCATTCGAGGACGTGCCTTCCTCTTTGCCTCCTGCTGTCACTAACATTTTGCAGGACTTCGCTGACGTCTTTCCACAAGACGTGCCACCGGGATTACCGCCTATTCGAGGGATTGAGCATCAGATTGACTTAATTCCCGGTGCTTCACTGCCAAACCGTGCACCATACCGTACCAATCCAGAGGAGACGAAGGAGATTATGCGTCAAGTACAAGAGCTTCTCGACAAAGGTTATATACGCGAATCCCTTAGTCCTTGTGCTGTTCCTATTATTCTAGTGCCGAAAAAGGATGGTATATCACGTATGTGTGTTGATTGTAGAGGCATTAATAATATTACTATTCATTATCGTCATCCTATTCCTAGGCTAGATGATATGCTTGATGAATTGAGTGGCTCTACAATATTCTCCAAAGTTGATTTGCGTAGTGGATACCATCAAATTCGTATGAAATTGGAAGATGAATGGAAAACAGCATTCAAAACTAAGTTTGGATTATATGAGTGGTTAGTCATGCCTTTTGGGTTAACTAATGCACCTAGTACTTTCATGAGATTAATGAACGAAGTTTTACGTGCTTTCATTGGACGATTTGTGGTAGTTTACTTTGATGACATATTGATTTATAGCAGATCTTTGGAAGAACATTTGGAACATTTACGTGCTGTTTTTATTGCTCTACGTGATGCACGTTTGTTTGGTAACCTTGGGAAGTGCACCTTTTGCACCGACCGAGTATCTTTTCTTGGCTATGTTGTTACTCCACAGGGAATTGAAGTTGATAAAGCCAAGATTGAAGCTATTGAGAGTTGGCCGTAACCCAAAATGGTCACACAAGTGAGGAGTTTTCTTGGCCTCGCTGGATTCTATAGGCGTTTTGTGATGCTAGTGGAATTGGATTAGGCGGTGTGTTATTACAAGATGGCAAACATGTTGCATACTTTTATGAATAATTGAGTGGGCCTAGTCTGAATTATTCTACTTATGATAAAGAATTATATGCTCTTGTTCGGACTTTAGAAACATGGCAACATTATTTATGGCCCAAAGAATTTGTTATACATTCTGATCATGAATCTTTGAAACATATTAAAAGTCAAGCTAAACTGAATCGTAGACATGCTAAATGGGTTGAATTCATTGAGACTTTTCTTTATGTCATTAAACACAAGAAGGGAAAAGAAAATGTTATTGCTGATGCATTGTCTCGCCGCTATACTATGCTTTCACAACTTGACTTCAAAATATTTGGTTTGGAGACCATCAAAGATCAATATGTGCATGATGCTAATTTTAAAGATGTAATGCAGAATTGTAAAGAAGGAAGAATGTGGAACAAGTTCGTCGTTAACGATGGATTTGTGTTTCGCGCTAACAAGCTATGTATTCCAGCCAGCTCCGTTCGTCTTTTGTTGTTGCAGGAGGCGCATGGAGGAGGATTAATGGGACACTTTGGCGTGAAGAAGACGGAGGACGTACTTGCTACACATTTCTTTTGGCCAAAGATGAGACGGGATGTTGAGCGTTTTATTGCTCGATGCACTACATGTCAAAAAGCTAAGTCACGACTCAATCCTCATGGTTTATATATGCCTTTGCCTGGACCTAGTGTTCCTTGGGAGGATATATCTATGGACTTTGTTTTAGGTTTACCTCGAACAAAGAAGGGGAGGGATAGCATATTTGTTGTCGTGGATAGATTCTCGAAAATGGCACACTTTATACCATGTCATAAAAGCGATGATGCTGTTAATGTTGCTGATTTGTTCTTTCGTGAAATTATTCGCTTGCATGGTGTGCCAAATACTATTGTTTCAGATCGCGATACTAAATTTCTTAGCCACTTTTGGAGATGTTTATGGGCTAAGTTGGGGACTAAACTGCTTTTTAGTACTACTTGTCACCCCCAAACTGATGGACAAACTGAAGTAGTCAATAGAACGTTGTCTACTATGCTTAGGGCTGTTTTGAAGAATAATAAGAAAATGTGGGAGGAATGCTTGCCTCATATTGAATTTGCTTATAATCGTTCATTGCATTCTACTACTAAGATGTGCCCTTTTGAAGTTGTGTATGGTTTCCTACCTCGTGCACCTATTGATTTGTTGCCTCTTCCATCTTCGGAGAAGGTTAATTTTGATACTAAACAATGTGCTGAATTGATTTTAAAAATGCATGAGTTAACTAAGGAAAACATTGAGCGTATGAATGCTAAATATAAACTTGCTGGAGATAAGGGTAGAAAACATGTTGTGTTTGCACCTGGAGATCTTGTTTGGTTACATTTGCGTAAGGATAGATTTCCTGATTTGCGCAAATCAAAGTTAATGCCACGTGCTGATGGTCCTTTTAAGGTGTTAGAGAAAATAAATGATAATGCATATAAACTTGAGCTGCCTGCAGATTTTGGGGTTAGTCCCACTTTTAACATTGCAGATTTGAAGCCTTATTTGGGTGAGGAAGATGAACTTCCGTCGAGGACGACTTCATTTCAGGAAGGGGAGGATGATGAGGACATCAATACAATTGTTACACCCACAGCCCCTGCTGCTATACATACTGGACCAATTACTAGAGCTCGTGCACGCCAACTAAATTACCAGGTACTTTCGTTTCTTGGTAATGATTCTAATGTTCATGAGAATATGATGCTGCCTAAATTGGATACATTTGTTTTGCTTACAAATGAAGGGCCTAGCTTGGAGAAGGATGAACATTGGAGCAAGAACAAGCATGGAGATGATGCCATGCGCAAGGGGAACAAGAACGGAGTTACAAGTGATGATTTCAGGACTTTGAAGCCACCATAATGGGTGCATGAAGCCTTGGACGAAATATACAAGATGCCACTTCATAAATTTCGTCCCGAGGCTATTATAGGTGTTGCGTCACCTTTTTATTGGGCCAGGCCCATGTAATTTCGAAATACATAGGTATAGGCTATTTTTAGAGTCCGTATGTGTGGGGAAACAAGAGATAGGGTTGATTTCGGACCCCTCCACCAAGGGCCACGAAATTCCCCCTCTCTTCCTCCATATATACAGCCCTTAGGGCACCGTTTAGACTTTGGGTTTCGTTTAGATTAAAAGTTCGCCATAGCTGCAACTTCGCGTACTTCGTTTGTGTTCAACGACCAGACAAAGGCGTCACAGAACCCCACCTTGATCAATAAAGCTTTCATCTTATATTCGCAATATCCAGATTGCAATCTTAGTTTCTTGCTTGTTCTTCGTTTGCTCGCAGGAAACAGCCATCATGGTCAGGTTGATCGTGCTCCGGCGTGGTCAATAACCTCTCGGAGTTGGTTTAGCGATTGCTAAGGCGCGACGTCCTCGCACGTTCGTAGTCGGATCGTCAAAGTCAACTTCCACCAAAGCGATATCCATCATCTCATCGAAAGATGGGACACCTTTGCCTCTATCAAAAGATCGAGGAGGTCTCGATATGAGGAGAAGGCAGAGAGGAAAGAGCTCAAGCTTGGGGATTCCCAAGGATACTCAAGAGTATAAGCTTGGGGATGCCCCGGAAGGCATCCCATCTTTCTTTAACAAGTATCTGTATGTTTTTGTTTTTGTTTCGTTCATGCGATATGTGTAAACCTTGGAGCTTCTTTTGTGTTTACTTTTTACTTTTCTTTTATGCACCATGCTGGTATGAGATAGTCCATGGTTGATTTATAGAATACTCGTTGCACTTCTGATGAGGACATCAATACAATTGTTACACCCACAGCCCCTGCTGCTATACATACTGGACCAATTACTAGAGCTCGTGCACGCCAACTAAATTACCAGGTACTTCCGTTTCTTGGTAATGATTCTAATGTTCATGAGAATATGATGCTGCCTAAATTGGATACATTTGTTTTGCTTACAAATGAAGGGCCTAGCTTGGAGAAGGATGAACATTGGAGCAAGAACAAGCATGGAGATGATGGCATGCGCAAGGGGAACAAGAACGGAGTTACAAGTGATGATTTCAGGACTTTGAAGCCACCATAATGGGTGCATGAAGCCTTGGACAAAATATACAAGATGCCACTTCATAAATTTCGTCCCGAGGCTATTTTAGGTGTTGCGTCACCTTATTATTGGGCCAGGCCCATGTAATTTCGAAATACATAAGTATAGGCTATTTTTAGAGTCTGTATGTGTGGGGAAACAAGATATAGGGTTGATTTCGGACCCCTCCACCAAGGGCCACGAAATTCCCCCCCTCTTCCTCCATATATACAGCCCTTAGGGCATCGTTTAGACTTTGGGTTTTGTTTAGATTAAAAGTTCGCCATAGCTGCAACTTTGCGTACTTCGTTTGTGTTCAACGACCAGACAAAGGCGTCACAGAACCCCACCTTGATCAATAAAGCTTTCATCTTATATTCGCAATATCCAGATTGCAATCTCAGTTTCTTGCTTGTTCTTCGTTTGCTTGCAGGAAACAGACCCTCGTGGTCAGGTTGATCGTGCTCCGGCATGGTCAATAACCTCTCTGAGTTGGTTTAGCGATTGCTAAGGCGCGACGTCCTCGCACGTTCGTAGTCGGATCGTCAAAGTCGACTGCCACCAAAGCGATATCCATCATCTCATCGAAAGACGGGACACCTTTGCCTCTATCAAGTGGTATCAGATTTCCAGGTTGCTCGGTGAGATTTTACAGTTTTTCGTAGTTTAGATCGAGTCTGTTCTTCATACCTATAGTCCACGAAAAAGCCACAAAATAATTAGGGTTAGTTCATCATATCCGAACCAATCTGAGCCTTTGCATAATCGTTTTAGGGTTTTGCTTTGTTGAATTTGCGGTTGCATTGTCGTGTCTAGTTGCTGGTCTTAGAGTCTAGTCTTTTAAGTTTCGAGTTCTGGTCATAAGTTGTCACGCCGCCGCCGCACCATCATCATCACCCCTGCCATCTACCACCACCGCTTATCCGCCACCGCTTCGAATCCGTATCCATATACCACCACAGCTGTCATATACCACCACCGCTGCCATCTACCACCATATATCCACCACCAATCCGAGTTCTTGTCATATTAGGTTTGTTTTCGAGATCCATCTAGATTCCGATTCGTGTTTCCTTGCCGGAGTAGGTTTCGGAAAAAAAAGAGTCCGGAAACCACGCTCCGTTTAGGCCGAAAATTTTTCGAAAACGCATTTTTTGAAAAAATTTCTGGCTATCCTATTTTTAGGTGTTTTTGAGTGTTTTGAGACAGGTGCCATTATAGAAAGTTTTTTTTGACCCGTTTCCAGTTTTTGGGTCCGGGCAGTCGAAAAAAAAATTGGTCGAAAAAATTTCGTGCCCATCCTGTCAGTTTGAGCTAGGAAGAGTTTTGAGACACTCGCCATTATAGTGATTTTTCGCAAAAAAAAGAGTGCAAAAAAAAGAGCGAAAAAAAAATTCCAGAGTGTGCTTTTCCCTTGTTTACGTGCCGCGCCGTGATTTTGTTGGTGTTCTAGGCTCGCGTCTCTAGCACAGTCTAGCCTAGGACCAGCACAGTACCGTCGTTGAGCGTTTATTCAACTTTGCATCTCTGAATTGATTATTGCTGACCCTTTTTGCTACCATATTATAAGCCTTCCCAGCTCCACATACATCTACGTCGTGCGTTTGACTCTCCCTGGTAATCGCTCTATCCAAGCTTTGAGAGTTTTGGCTACAATGGTTGCCGATCACCGCCTGTTGCTGGGTAAGAAATGGTAAGAATTTGAGTTTTGCTTGACGGATTTGTGACACCCACCACCACCACTTGTTAGTAGTCTGTAGGATCATATTCTTGTGTGTTTCTATTGCTGCTAACCATGTCAGGATCACAAGCCGACGAGATTGACTGGGAGAATTTATCGAACAAGGAGCTTCATGATAAATTTCAGCAAATGATGACTGAACAGGTGCAAGATGTGCTGAACAATTTTGAAGAGGCCATGGAGAAGATCACTGGCCTTGAGAAGACGTTCGAAACAAAGGTCGATAACAAGTTTAATGAATTGCTCGCGCGTCTTCCACCACCACCACCCGCTGCTCCTAACTCACCTCTCCAACAACAACAACAACGACTACCTCCACGTCGCGAAATAGACCTCCGCCGAGCGAGCCGTGTTCCTCTTGCATTTGGCCAAACTGTTGGTGCTGCTGTTGATACTTCTGTGGCTCCTGCTGCTGATGCGGAGGAGGATGATTATGTGGGAGATTACGAGGATGAGGTTGCTCAAAATCAGAACTACGTGCAACCACAAGCACCACCACCAGCAGGTCGACCTCAGGTATATATTCGTAATGGTAGGCCTGCACCACCACCTCAGGTACGAGATGATGTCCATATTCCTAAACTGAAATTGAATATTCCACCATTTGAGGGTAGATATGTTCCTGATATATATCTTACTTGGGAGTTAGAAACTGAACAACGATTTACATGTTTACAATATCCCGAGGAGAGAAGGGTTGCTGCTGCTGTTTGTGCTTTCACTAGTTTTGCATGTGTCTGGTGGTCTGAACATTGTAGATTATATCCTATTCCAACTACTTGGGCTGCTTTGAAAACTGCTATGCGTACGCGTTGGGTTCCACCATATTATCAACGTGAATTGCTTCAAAAATTGCAGCGTTTAAGACAAGGAAAAAATTCTGTAGAAGAATATTATCAGGAATTACAAACTGGCATGATTCGATGTGGTATTGTTGAGGAGAATGAAGCTATGCTTGCACGTTTTCTGGGTGGATTAAATAGAGAGATTCAGACCATTCTAGACTATAAGGAGTATACTAATATCACTCATTTATTCCATCTTGCTTGTAAAGCTGAACGTGAAGTGCAGGATCGACATGCATTGGCGCGAACTAACTTTTCTGCAGGCCGACCTTCATCATGGACACCGCGTGCATCTTCTACTTCAACTGCACCAGCACCTCAATCAGGTGCCTCCTACAGCCGTGATACAAGAAAACAGGAACAACCACCATTATCTGCCAAGAGCGCACCTGCCGGGCCTGCACAGAGTTCTTCTTCTTCCAGGGCATCAACAGGGCACACAAGTGATATTATTTGTCGCCGTTGTAAGGGAGGAGGTCATTATGCGAGAGAATGCAAATCTCTGCGTGTGATGATTGCTACCGAGGGTGGTGGATATGAGTCTGCTAGTGACTATGATGAGGAGACGTTGGCTCTTATTACACGTGAAGAACATGGTGGAGATGATTCTAATCATGAGACACAATACATGGCTTCTGAAGACGCTGACAGGTATGAATGTATGGTTGCTCAACGTGTTTTGAGTGTGCAGGTCACACAAGCTGAGCAAAATCAGAGGCACAATTTGTTCCATACCAAGGGAGTTGTGAAGGAACGTTCTGTGCGCGTCATAATAGACGGAGGGAGCTGCAACAACTTGGCTAGCATGAAGATGGTGGAGAAGCTTTCTCTCACCACAAGACCACATCCACATCCTTACTACATCCAATGGTTCAACAACAGCGGCAAGGTTAAGGTAACACGTACTGTTCGTGTGCATTTTAGTATCTCTACATATGCTGATTATGTTGATTGTGATGTGGTACCTATGCAAGCATGTTCCTTATTACTTGGTAGACCATGGCAATTTGATAAAAATTCTGTACACCATGGTAGAAACAATCACTATACTCTTGTTCATAAGGATAAAAATATTACTTTGCTTCCTATGACTCCTGATTCCATTTTGAAAGATGATATTAATAGAGCTAATAAAGCACAACAGGAGAAGAATAAGAGTGAAAATCAGATTGTGGCAAAAGAATTTGAGCAACAAATGAAGCCTAATAATAAACCATCTAGTGTTGCTTCTGAAATTAAATTGAAAAGTGCATGTTTATTTGCCACCAAATCTGATATTGATGAGCTAGATTTCAGCAAATCTGTTTGCTATGCTTTTGTGTGCAACGAGGCATTATTTTCATTCGAGGACGTGCCTTCCTCTTTGCCTCCTGCTGTCACTAACATTTTGCAGGAGTTCGCTGACGTTTTTCCACAAGACGTGCCACCGGGATTACCGCCTATTCGAGGGATTGAGCATCAGATCGACTTAATTCCCGGTGCTTCACTGCCAAACCGTGCACCATACCGTACCAATCCAGAGGAGACGAAGGAGATTATGCGTCAAGTACAAGAGCTTCTCGACAAAGGTTATATACGCGAATCCCTTAGTCCTTGTGCTGTTCCTATTATTTTAGTGCCGAAAAAGGATGGTACATCACGTATGTGTGTTGATTGTAGAGGCATTAATAATATTACTATTCGTTATCGTCATCCTATTCCTAGGCTAGATGATATGCTTGATGAATTGAGTGGCTCTACAATATTCTCCAAAGTTGATTTGCGTAGTGGATACCATCAAATTCGTATGAAATTGGGAGATGAATGGAAAACAGCATTCAAAACTAAGTTTGGATTATATGAGTGGTTAGTCATGCCTTTTGGGTTAACTAATGCACCTAGTACTTTCATGAGATTAACGAACGAAGTTTTACGTGCTTTCATTGGACGATTTGTGGTAGTTTACTTTGATGACATATTGATTTATAGCAGATCTTTGGGCTGAACATTGTAGATTATATCCTATTCCAACTACTTGGGCTGCTTTGAAAACTGCTATGCGTACGCGTTGGGTTCCACCATATTATCAACGTGAATTGCTTCAAAAATTGCAGCGTTTAAGACAAGGGAAAAATTCTGTAGAAGAATATTATCAGGAATTACAAACTGGCATGATTAGATGTGGTATTGTTGAGGAGAATGAAGCTATGCTTGCACGTTTTCTGGGTGGATTAAATAGAGAGATTCAGACCATTCTAGACTATAAGGAGTATACTAATATCACTCGTTTATTCCATCTTGCTTGTAAAGCTGAACGTGAAGTGCAGGATCGACAAGCATTGGGGCGAACTAACTTTTCTGCAGGCCGACCTTCATCATGGACACCACGTGCATCTTCTACTTCAACTGCACCAGCACCTCCAGTCGTGATACAAGAAAACAGGCACAACCACCATTATCTGCCAAGAGCGCACCTGCGGGGCCTGCACAGCGTTCTTCTTCTTCCATGGCATCAACAGGGCACACAAGTGATATTATTTGTCGTCGTTGTAAGGGAGGAGGTCATTATGCGAGAGAATGCAAATCTCCGCGTGTGATGATTGCTACCGCGGATGGTGGATATGAGTCCGCTAGTGACTATGATGAGGAGACATTGGCTCTTATTACACGTGAAGAACATGGTGGAGATGATTCTGATCATGAGACGCAATACATGGCTCCTGAAGACGCTGACAGGTATGAATGTTTAGTTGCTCAACGTGTTTTGAGTGTACAGGTCACACAAGCTGAGCAAAATCAGAGGCACAATTTGTTCCATACCAAGGGAGTTGTGAAGGAACGTTCTGTGCGCGTCATAATAGACGGAGGGAGCTGCAACAACTTGGCTAGCATGGAGATGGTGGAGAAGCTTTCTCTCACCACAAGACCACATCCACATCCTTACTACATCCAATGGTTCAACAACAGCGGCAAGGTTAAGGTAACACGTACTGTTCGTGTGCATTTTAGTATCTCTACATATGCTGATTATGTTGATTGTGATCTGGTACCTATGCAAGCATGTTCCTTATTACTTGGTAGACCATGGCAATTTGATAAAAATTCTGTACACCATGGTAGAAACAATCACTATACTCTTGTTCATAAGGATAAAAATATTACTTTGCTTCCTATGACTCCTGATTCCATTTTGAAAGATGATATTAATAGAGCTAATAAAGCAAAACAGGAGAAGAATAAGAGTGAAAATCAGATTGTGGCAAAAGAATTTGAGCAACAAATGAAGCCTAATAATAAACCATCTAGTGTTGCTTCTGAAATTAAATTGAAAAGTGCATGTTTATTTGCCACCAAATCTGATATTGATGAGCTAGATTTCAGCAAATCTGTTTGCTATGCTTTTGTGTGCAAAGAGGCATTATTTTCATTCGAGGACGTGCCTTCCTCTTTGCCTCCTGCTGTCACTAACATTTTGCAGGAGTTCGCTGATGTCTTTCCACAAGACGTGCCACCGGGATTACCGCCTATTCGAGGGATTGAGCATCAGATTGACTTAATTCCCGGTGCTTCCCTGCCAAACCGTGCACCATACCATACCAATCAAGAGGAGACGAAGGAGATTATGCGTCAAGTACAAGAGCTTCTCGACAAAGGTTATATACGCGAATCCCTTAGTCCTTGTGCTGTTCCTATTATTCTAGTGCTGCAAAAGGATGGTACATCACGTATGTGTGTTGATTGTAGAGGCATTAATAATATTACTATTCGTTATCGTCATCCTATTCCTAGGCTAGATGATATGCTTGATGAATTGAGTGGCTCTAGAATATTCTCCAAAGTTGATTTGCGTAGTGGATACCATCAAATTCGTATGAAATTGGGAGATGAATGGAAAACAGCATTCAAAACTAAGTTTGGATTATATGAGTGGTTAGTCATGCCTTTTGGGTTAACTAATGCACCTAGTACTTTCATGAGATTAATGAACGAAGTTTTACGTGCTTTCATTGGACGATTTGTGGTAGTTTACTTTGATGACATATTGATTTATAGCAGATCTTTGGAAGAACATTTGGAACATTTACGTGCTGTTTTTATTGCTCTACGTGATGCACGTTTGTTTGGTAACCTTGGGAAGTGCACCTTTTGCACCGACCGAGTATCTTTTCTTGGCTATGTTGTTACTCCACAGGGAATTGAAGTTGATAAAGCCAAGATTGAAGCTATTGAGAGTTGGCCGCAGCCCAAAACGGTCACACAAGTGAGGAGTTTTCTTGGCCTCGCTGGATTCTATAGGCGTTTTGTGAGAGATTTCAGCACCATTGCTGCACCTCTCAATGAGCTTACAAAGAAAGATGTGCCTTTTCTTTGGGGTACCGCACAGGAAGAAGCCTTCACGGTATTGAAAGATAAGTTGACACATGCTCTTTTACTCCAACTTCCTAATTTTAATAAGACTTTTGAGCTTGAATGTGATGCTAGTGGAATTGGATTAGGAGGTGTGTTATTACAAGATGGCAAACCTGTTGCATACTTTTCTGAAAAATTGAGTGGGCCTAGTCTGAATTATTCTACTTATGATAAAGAATTATATGCTCTTGTTCGGACTTTAGAAACATGGCAACATTATTTATGGCCCAAAGAATTTGTTATACATTCTGATCATGAATCTTTGAAACATATTAAAAGTCAAGCTAAACTGAATCGTAGACATGCTAAATGGGTTGAATCCATTTAGACTTTCCCTTATGTCATTAAACACAAGAAGGGAAAAGAAAATGTTATTGCTGATGCATTGTCTCGCCGCTATACTATGCTTTCACAACTTGACTTCAAAATATTTGGTTTGGAGACCATCAAAGATCAATATGTGCATGATGTTGATTTTAAAGATGTAATGCAGAACTGTAAAGAAGGAAGAATGTGGAACAAGTTCGTCGTTAACGATGGATTTGTGTTTCGTGCTAACAAGCTATGCATTCCAGCTAGCTCCGTTCGTCTATTGTTGTTGCAGGAGGCGCATGGAGGAGGATTAATGGGACACTTTGGCGTGAAGAAGACAGAGGACGTACTTGCTACACATTTCTTTTGGCCAAAGATGAGACGGGATGTTGAGCGTTTTATTGCTCGCTGCACTACATGTCAAAAAGCTAAGTCACGACTCAATCCTCATGGTTTATATATGCCGTTACCTGTACCTAGTGTTCCTTGGGAGGATATATCTATGGACTTTGTTTTAGGTTTACCTCAAACAAAGAAGGGGAGGGATAGCATATTTGTTGTCGTGGATAGATTCTCGAAAATGGCACACTTTATACCATGTCATAAAAGCGATGATGCTGTTAATGTTGCTGATTTGTTCTTTCGTGAAATTATTCGCTTGCATGGTGTGCCAAATACTATTGTTTCAGATCGTGATACTAAATTTCTTAGCCACTTTTGGAGATGTTTATGGGCTAAGTTGGGGACTAAACTGCTTTTTAGTACTACTTGTCACCCCCAAACTGATGGACAAACTGAAGTAGTCAATAGAACGTTGTCTACTATGCTTAGGGCTGTTTTGAAGAATAATAAAAAAATGTGGGAGGAATCCTTGCCTCATATTGAATTTGCTTATAATTGTTCATTGCATTCTACTTCTAAGATGTGCCCTTTTGAAGTGGTGTATGGTTTCCTACCTCGTGCACCTATTGATTTGTTGCCTCTTCCATCTTCGGAGAAGGTTAATTTTGATGCTAAACAACATGCTGAATTGATTTTAAAAATGCATGAGTTAACTAAGGAAAACATTGAGCATATGAATGCTAAATATAAACTTGCTGGAGATAAGGGTAGAAAACATGTTGTGTTTGCACCTAGAGATCTTGTTTGGTTACATTTGCGTAAGGATAGATTTCCGGATTTGCGCAAATCAAAGTTAATGCCACGTGCTGATGGTCCCTTTAAGGTGTTAGAGAAAATAAATGATAATGCATATAAACTTGAGCTGCCTGCAAATTTTGGGGTTAGTCCCACTTTTAACATTGCAGATTTGAAGCCTTATTTGGGTGAGGAAGATGAGCTTCTGTCGAGGACGACTTCATTTCAAGAAGGGGAGGATGATGAGGACATCAATACCATTGTTACACCCACAGCCCCTACTGCTACATATACGGGACCAATTACTAGAGCTCGCGCACGCCAATTAAATTATCAGGTACTTTCGTTTCTTGGTAATGATTCTAATGTTCATGAGAATATGATGCTGCCTAAATTGGATACATTTGTTTTGCTTACAAATGAAGGGCCTAGCTTGGAGAAGGATGAACATTGGAGCAAGAACAAGCATGGAGATGATGCCATGCGCAAGGGGAACAAGAACGGAGTTACAAGTGATGATTTCAGAACTTTGAAGCCACCATAATGGGTGCATGAAGCCTTCGACGAAATATACAAGATGCCACTTCATAAATTTCGTCCCGAGGCTATTATAGGTGCTGCGTCACCTTTTTATTGGGCCAGGCCCATGTAATTTTGAAATACATAAGTATAGGCTATTTTTAGAGTCCGTATGTGTGGGGAAACAAGAGATAGGGTTGATTTCGGACCCCTCCACCAAGGGCCACGAAATTCCCCTCTCTTCCTCCATATATACAGCCCTTAGGGCACCGTTTAGATTTTGGGTTTTGTTTAGATTAAAGTTCGCCATAGCTGCAACTTCGCGTACTTCGTTTGTGTTCAACGACCAGACAAAGGCGTCACAGAACCCCACCTTGATCAATAAATCTTTCATCTTATATTCGCAATATCCAGATTGCAATCTTAGTTTCTTGCTTGTTCTTCGTTTGCTTGCGGGAAACAGACCCTCGTGGTCTGGTTGATCGTGCTCCGGCGTGGTCAATAACCTCTCGGAGTTGGTTTAGTGATTGCTAAGGCGCGACGTCCTCGCACGTTCGTAGTCGGATCGTCAAAGTCGACTGCCACCAAAGCGGTATCCATCATCTCATCGAAAGACGGGACACCTTTGCCTCTATCAGACGTCCTCGCACGTTCGTAGTCGGATCGTCAAAGTCGACTGCCACCAAAGCGATATCCATCATCTCATCGAAAGACGGGACACCTTTGCCTCTATCAACTTCACTTATATCTTTTGAGTATGTCTTTATAGAATGGTTGATGTGCTTCACTTATATCATTTGAAGTTTGGATTGCTTGTTCCTCTTCACACAGAAAACCGTTATTTGTAGAATGCTCTTTTGTTTCACTTATAATTAGAGCATGATATTTTGCATAAACTCTCATGCTTCACTTATATCTATTTAGAGAGTCTACAGGAAGTGGTCATTTGCATGGTTAGTCATAAAATCCTACATAAAACATGTGGATCACTGAATATGATATGTTTGATTCCTTGGAATAGTTTTGCAATATAGAGATGGAATATGTGGGAGGTACTAGTAAATGGTTGTGGTTAGTAAGAATATTGGTGTTAAGGTTTGTGATTCCCGAAGCATGCACGTATAGTCTCTCGTTATGCTATGAAGTTGGAGCATGATTTATTATTGATTGCCTTCCTTATGAGTGGCGGTCGGGGACAAGCGATGGTCTTTTTGTACCAATCTATCCCCTGGGGGCATGCCTAGTATTACTTTGCTTCGAGGGATAATAAACTTTTTCAATAAGTATATGAGTTCTTTATGACTAATATGAGTACATGGATTATACGCGCTCTTACCTTTCCGCAATTTGGTAGCCTCCACGGTACCATGCATTGCCATTTCTCACCTCGAGAGTCGTTGCAAACTTGGCCAGTGCATCCAAACCCGTGATATGATATGCTCTATCACACATAAGCCTCATTATATCTTCCTCAAAAGAGCCACCATACCTACCTATTATGGCCTTTCCATAGCCACTCCGAGATATATTGCCATGCAACTTCCACCACTTCTGTTTTGATGACTTGAGCATTCATTATCATATTGCTTTGCATGATCGTAAGATAGCTAGCATGATATTTCCATGGCCTATCCCTTTTTTGATATCGTTGTTATGCTAGATCATTGCACATCCTGGTACACTGCCAGAGGCATTCATATAGAGTCACAATTTGTTATAGGTATCGAGTTGTAAGTAAATAGAAGTGTGATGATCATCTTCATTTTCAGAGCATTGCCCCAGTGAGGAAAGGATGATGGAGACTATGATTCCCCCACAAGTCGGAACGAGACTCCGGACAAAGAGAGAAAAAAAGAGTAAAAGGAAAAAAAGAAAAGGAAAAGAAAATAAAAGGAAAAGAAAAAAACATAGAGAGAAGGGGCATGCTAATTCCACACTTGTGCTTCAAAGTAGCACCTTGTTTTTCATATAGAGAGTCTCCTATGATGTCACTTTCATATACTAGTGAGGATATTTCACTATAGAGTTAGATTGCACACCCACTTAGTTTTCATGTAGAGCTTTCATACACTTATAGCTTTTAGTGCATTCGTTGCATGGCAATCCCTACTCCTCGCATTGAAATGAATTGATGGGCATCTCCATAGCCTGTTGGTTAGCCGCGTCGATGTGAGACTTTCTTACCTTCTTTTGCCTTCTCTATATTTACCCCTATCATCATACTCTATTCCACCCATAGTTCTATATCCATGGCTCACGCTCATGTATTGTGTGAGGGTTGAAAAATCTGAAGCGCGTTAAAAAGTATGAACCAATTGCTCGGATTGTCATCAGGGTTGTGCATGATAAATACTTTGTGTTAAGAAGACAAAGAATGACAAGACTATATGATATTGTAGGGATAGCTTTCTTTAGCGTTGATATTTTGAAAGACACGATTGTTTGTTGGGATGCTTGAGTATTGATGTCTTTATGCCAAATTATAAACTATTGCTTTGAATCACTCGTGTCTTAATATTCATGCCATGATTAGATATATGACCAAGATTATGCTATGTAGCAGTCCACATCAAAAATTATCTTTTCTATCATTTACCTACTCGAGGACGAGCAGGAATTAAGCATGGGGATGCTGATACGTCTCCGTCGTATCTATAATTTTTGATTGTTTCATGCCAATATTGTACAACTTTCACATACTTTTGGGAACATTTTATATGATTTATTGGACTAACCTATTGATCCAGTGCCTAGTGCCAGTTCCTATTTGTTACATGTTTTTTGTTTTGCAGAATATCCATACCAAACAAAGTCCAAATGCGAGAAAAATTTATTGAGAATTATTTTAGAATATTTATGATTTTTGGGAGGTGGAATCTGTCGGTGTTCTAGGGATGGGGGTACCCAGACTTGCCTACCTGCGGCCCATGGCGTGGCTCCATCGACAGCCTGGTACGACCCAGCTTCAGCACCGACAACTCAAGACCCTCGCGAGGGGCCAAGCCTCATGAGGTGGACGACACCAAGACTTCCAAAGGAGCAGCCTTCTCAGGTTGGCTCCCGAGGAGCGGAGATTTCCATGCAAGGCTCGGGTGACATGAGCCATGATGACCAAGGCCAAGCGGGCGCATGCGAGGAGTCCCGAGGGATCAGCTAAAGGTTTCCATTCCCGTGCAACAAGACCAAGACCGCCAGGATGGGAGGCCAAAGGTCATCACCGATCCCACCACGACATCATGATCATAGGGTTTTGCAGGCGAAGACTACTTTTGTCAGGATAAGATGTACTAGTTGTCTCCCTTCAAATTTGGCCGTTGTGGGATCCCTTCCCGCCTTCATTTGGGAAGAGGACCAAGGGCACTATAAATAGGACCTAGCCACCACCATGGGACGGGGAGAGTGAATAGAACCCATTCCATCCTCACCTCACCAGGTCACTTGAGCTCAAGAACACACCTCCCGAGGTTGCTCTCCAGTGTACTAGTTCATCCTCAGCCGCTCGAGGCCCATCCACCACAATGCAGGAGTAGGGTTTTACACCACAAGGTGGCCCGAACCTAGGTAAACTGCCGTCTCCTCTTTCCTTTGACTTTGTCAAGCTAGGTTGTGAGATTGGCGAGTAGGCAGACTGGGGAGGTTGAGATCTCCACTCGCACCCCAGAGTTCGAACCTCTCACGGATTTGCGGAACATGAAATCCAACAGAATCAATGCTAACGGAGGCCTGCGGCCTCCACAACCCACCTGGGGGCACCGCGCACCCCCTAGGACGCCCAGTGTCTTGTGCCCTCCTTGTAAGTCGGGCGCAAGAAAGATAATTTATGGAAAAAAATTGTGTAAAATTCAGCGCAAACGGAGTTACGGATCTCCGAGAATTTAAGAAAAGGTGAAGGGCTAGAAAATAGGAACGTGAAACGGAAGAGAACAGAGAGACAAATCCAATCTAGGAGGGGCTCTCTCCCCTCCACTGCTATGTAGGCCATGGGCCAGAGGGGGAACCCTCCTCCCATCTAGGGGGAGACCAAGGAAGAATAATAAGGAGGGGAGCTCTCTCCCCCTCTCTCCCGGTGGCGCCGGAACACCGGCGGGGCAATCATCATGTGACAACGATCTACTCCAACAACTCCGTCATCTTCACCAACATCCTCATCACCTTCCCTGATGAGCACATCAATACCATTGTTACACCCACAGGCCCTGCTGCTATACATACTGGACCAATTACTAGAGCTCGCGCACGCCACCTAAATTACCAGGTACTTTCGTTTCTTGGTAATGATTCTAATGTTCATGAGAATATGATGCTGCCTAAATTGGATACATTTCTTTTGCTTACAAATGAAGGGCCTATCTTGGAGAAGGATGAACATTGGAGCAAGAACAAGCATGGAGATGATGGCATGCGCAAGGGGAACAAGAACGGAGTTACAAGTGATGATTTCAGGACTTTGAAGCCACCATAATGGGTGCATGAAGCCTTGGACGAAATATACAAGATGCCACTTCATAAATTTCGTCCCGAGGCTATTTTAGGTGCTGCGTCACCTTATTATTGGGCCAGGCCCATGTAATTTCGAAATACATAAGTATAGGCTATTTTTAGAGTCTGTATGTGTGGGGAAACAAGAGATAGGGTTGATTTCGGACCCCTCCACCAAGGGCCACGAAATTCCCCCCTCTTCCTCCATATATACAGCCCTTAGGGCATCGTTTAGACTTTGGGTTTTGTTTAGATTAAAAGTTCGCCATAGCTGCAACTTCGCGTACTTCGTTTGTGTTCAACGACCAGACAAAGGCATCACAGAACCCCACCTTGATCAATAAAGCTTTCATCTTATATTCGCAATATCCAGATTGCAATCTTAGTTTCTTGCTTGTTCTTCGTTTGCTCGCAGGAAACAGACCCTCGTGGTCAGGTTGATCGTGCTCCGGCGTGGTCAATAACCTCTCGGAGTTGGTTTAGCGATTGCTAAGGCGCGACGTCCTCGCACGTTCGTAGTCGGATCGTCAAAGTCGACTTCCACCAAAGCGATATCCATCATCTCATCGAAAGACGGGACACCTCCGCATCAATACAATTGTTACACCCACAGCCCCTGCTGCTATACACACTGGACCAATTACTAGAGCTCGTGCACGCCAACTAAATTACCAGGTACTTTCGTTTCTTGGTAATGATTCTAATGTTCATGAGAATATGATGCTGCCTAAATTGGATACATTTGTTTTGCTTACAAATGAAGGGCCTAGCTTGGAGAAGGATGAACATTGGAGCAAGAACAAGCATGGAGATGATGGCATGCGCAAGGGGAACAAGAACGGAGTTACAAGTGATGATTTCAGGACTTTGAAGCCACCATAATGGGTGCATGAAGCCTTGGACGAAATATACAAGATGCCACTTCATAAATTTCGTCCCGAGGCTATTTTAGGTGCTGCGTCACCTTATTATTGGGCCAGGCCCATGTAATTTCGAAATACATAAGTATAGGCTATTTTTAGAGTCCGTATGTGTGGGGAAACAAGAGATAGGGTTGATTTCGGATCCCTCCACCACGGGCCACGAAATTCCCCCCCTCTTCCTCCATATATACAGCCCTTAGGGCATCGTTTAGACTTTGGGTTTTGTTTAGATTAAAAGTTCGCCATAGCTGCAACTTCGCGTACTTCGTTTGTGTTCAACGACCAGACAAAGGCGTCACAGAACCCCACCTTGATCAATAAAGCTTTCATCTTATATTCGCAATATCCAGATTGCAATCTCAGTTTCTTGCTTGTTCTTCGTTTGCTCGCAGGAAACAGACCCTCGTGGTCAGGTTGATCGTGCTCCGGCGTGGTCAATAACCTCTCGGAGTTGGTTTAGCGATTGCTAAGGCGCGACGTCCTCGCACGTTCGTAGTCGGATCGTCAAAGTCGACTTCCACCAAAGCGAAATCCATCATCTCATCGAAAGACGGGACACCTCCGCCTCTATCAAGTGGTATCAGGGACTAAGGGATTCGCGTATATAACCTTTGTCGAGAAGCTCTTGTACTTGACGCATAATCTCCTTCGTCTCCTCTGGATTGGTACGGTATGGTGCACGGTTTGGCAGTGAAGCACCGGGAATTAAGTCAATCTGATGCTCAATCCCTCGAATAGGCGGTAATCCCGGTGGCACGTCTTGTGGAAAAACGTCAGCGAACTCCTGCAAAATGTTAGTGACAGCAGGAGGCAAAGAGGAAGGCACGTCCTCGAATGAAAATAATGCCTCTTTGCACACAAAAGCATAGCAAACAGATTTGCTCAAATCTAGCTCATCAATATCAGATTTGGTGGCAAATAAACATGCACTTTTCAATTTAATTTCAGAAGCAACACTAGATGGTTTATTATTAGGCTTCATTTGTTGCTCAAATTCTTTTGCCACAATCTGATTTTCACTCTTATTCTTCTCCTGTTGTGCTTTATTAGCTCTATTAATATCATCTTTCAAAATGGAATCAGGAGTCATAGGAAGCAAAGTAATATTTTTATCCTTATGAACAAGAGTATAGTGATTGTTTCTACCATGGTGTACAGAATTTTTATCAAATTGCCATGGTCTACCAAGTAATAAGGAACATGCTTGCATAGGTACCACATCACAATCAACATAATCAGCATATGTAGAGATACTAAAATGCACACGAACAGTACGTGTTACCTTAACCTTGCCGCTGTTGTTGAACCATTGGATGTAGTAAGGATGTGGATGTGGTCTTGTGGTGAGAGAAAGCTTCTCCACCATCTCCATGCTAGCCAAGTTGTTGCAGCTCCCTCCATCTATGATGACGCGCACAGAACATTCTTTCACAACTCCCTTGGTATGGAACAAATTGTGCCTCTGATTTTGCTCAGCTTGTGTGACCTGCACACTCAAAACACGTTGAGCAACTAAACTTTCATACCTGTCAGCGTCTTCAGGAGCCATGTATTGCGTCTCATGAGCAGAATCATCTCCACCATGTTCTTCACGTGTAATAAGAGCCAAAGTCTCCTCATCATAGTCACTAGCGGACTCATATCCACCATCCGCAGTAGCAATCATCACACGCGGAGATTTGCATTCTCTCGCATAATGACCTCCTCCCTTACAACGACGACAAATAATATCACTTGTGTGCCCTGTTGATGCCATGGAAGAAGAAGAACTCTGTGCAGGCCCCGCAGGTGCGCTCTTGGCAGATAATGGTGGTTGTGCCTGTTTTTGATATGACCAACACTAAAGTTGTTTGTACCGACAACCACCACGATGTACAAGACGCTGGTCTAGGTCAAGTTATGGCAGCTCGGCTTGATAATATGATGCATCCTAGTGAGGAGAATATTAAGGTTGAACCAGAGTCAGTTGGTATTGTGCAAAATACAAGGCGTGAGAGTCAAACCAGGCTAGAGACATTTATTTTAGCAGATAAACAAACGAGTGCTGGTCCTTGTGAGGAAGTTAGATTTTTCACGTACATGCATGGAGGATGGAGATACTATTACTCTGGGGAACAATTAATTAAAGTGGAGGATGTGTTTGCTGCACGTATATGGTTCAGACGACGGGGGCTGGTCACAATATTTTTGTTCATATTTTTACCTCTCAAGAAACGTACGAGCAAAGGAAGTTGTGCATGTCGTAAACTCTCCTTGAAGGCTGTTGGCTGGGGGCCACCAACAGCGTATACGACCATGTTGTTACCAAGGTAGAGTCCTAGTAGATTATTCAGGCAAGTTTTAGTCAGTTTATTAAATTTGATATATCTGCTGAGATGTAAAAGGCAGAAGTTGTTTAAATTAGTAGAGGTCAAGATAGATGGGTTGAGTTTGCCACGCAAGTTAGATTGGTCGACCACTATATAAGGTCATATATGTGCGCCATGTAAAACAGGTTATATTTTTATGAAATAGACACGATGTGTTTTTCAGGGTAGACATCCGTATCAAGTTTTGGAGGGACCTTTAGAAAATCTCTGTGTTGCGATTTCTCTTCGTGGAAATTGTTTTGCGCGTGAGTACCTTCGTCAAGATTGGTTTTCTCGTGCTGGGCCGCAAGGTTCAAACCCTCTACTTCGTGTACATCGCGTGCGCGGGCGAGAGGCTACTAGTGCTGAAGGTGGAGTGTCGTGAAAGGTCGGGCCGCAACAACAGACCGGAACTCGCCAACGAGGTTCGGTCTTTATCAGGTGGTATTCAGAGCAAGGTTGTTCACGACATTATGGAGAAGATGACGAGCGCATCATCATTTAGTAAGTTAAGCTATGGATTTCAGTTGGAAGAGGAAGGCTGCTGGGCCGGGCTATTTCACACCCGTGTGGTGGTGAGAGAGAGATCATGTGCCATGACGATTGATCACATGAACTTGATCAACGCCGCAAGCATCGAGATGGTGGAGAAGTTGAATCTACCAATGACACCATGTCCACAACCATACTGTTTCCGTTGGGGTCATGGAGAGCTCACTGTCACGCAACAAACCAAGGTACCGTTTTTGTTGGAAAATTATTTTTGCGAGGTTTTGTGCGACGTGATTCCGGCACCGATGATTTCATGTCACTTGTTATTGGGAGAGCCATGGTACAGAGAGCATGATGTCGCGTATGATTGCAAAACACATAGATATAGGGTCAAGAGGGGTAAGAAGTGCAACCTCGTGCCAATGGGCGAAGAGCGTTTTATTTCTTGGAGGAAAGAACATCTTGAGATTATAAAAGAGCAGGAAGAACAAGAAAAGAAGAAGGCCCAAGTTGCTGAAATTTCTGTGGTTGATATTCAATCGAGTGAAGAAAATATTGCTCAAGAGGTCAACTCAAATCCGAGGACGGTTTTGATGCAAGGGGGAGAGGATGATATGACCAACACTAAAGTTGTTTGTACCGACAACCACCACGATGTACAAGACGCTGGTCTAGGTCAAGTTATGGCAGCTCGGCTTGATAATATGATGCATCCTAGTGAGGAGAATATTAAGGTTGAACCAGAGTCAGTTGGTATTGTGCAAAATACAAGGCGTGAGAGTCAAACCAGGCTAGAGACATTTATTTTAGCAGATAAACAAACGAGTGCTGGTCCTTGTGAGGAAGTTAGATTTTTCACGTACATGCATGGAGGATGGAGATACTATTACTCTGGGGAACAATTAATTAAAGTGGAGGATGTGTTTGCTGCACGTATATGGTTCAGACGACGGGGGCTGGTCACAATATTTTTGTTCATATTTTTACCTCTCAAGAAACGTACGAGCAAAGGAAGTTGTGCATGTCGTAAACTCTCCTTGAAGGCTGTTGGCTGGGGGCCACCAACAGCGTATACGACCATGTTGTTACCAAGGTAGAGTCCTAGTAGATTATTCAGGCAAGTTTTAGTCAGTTTATTAAATTTGATATATCTGCTGAGATGTAAAAGGCAGAAGTTGTTTAAATTAGTAGAGGTCAAGATAGATGGGTTGAGTTTGCCACGCAAGTTAGATTGGTCGACCACTATATAAGGTCATATATGTGCGCCATGTAAAACAGGTTATATTTTTATGAAATAGACACGATGTGTTTTTCAGGGTAGACACCCGTATCAAGTTTTGGAGGGACCTTTAGAAAATCTCTGTGTTGCGATTTCTCTTCGTGGAAATTGTTTTGCGCGTGAGTACCTTCGTCAAGATTGGTTTTCTCGTGCTGGGCCGCAAGGTTCAAACCCTCTACTTCGTGTACATCGCGTGCGCGGGCGAGAGGCTACTAGTGCTGAAGGTGGAGTGTCGTGAAAGGTCGGGCCGCAACAACAGACCGGAACTCGCCAACGAGGTTCGGTCTTTATCAGTTTTCTTGTATCACGGCTGGAGGTGGCACCGGATGGAGGTGCTGGTGCAGTTGAAGTAGAAGATGCACGTGGTGTCCATGATGAAGGTCGGCCTGCAGAAAAGTTAGTTCACCCCAATGCTTGTCGATCCTGCACTTCACGTTCAGCTTTACAAGCAAGATGGAATAAACGAGTGATATTAGTATACTCCTTATAGTCTAGAATGGTCTGAATCTCTCTATTTAATCCACCCAGAAAACGTGCAAGCATAGCTTCATTCTCCTCAACAATACCACATCTAATCATGCCAGTTTGTAATTCCTGATAATATTCTTCTACAGAATTTTTCCCTTGTCTTAGACGCTGCAATTTTTGAAGCAATTCACGTTGATAATATGGTGGAACCCAACGCGTACGCATAGCAGTTTTCAAAGCAGCCCAAGTAGTTGGAATAGGATATAATCTACAATGTTCAGACCACCATACACATGCAAAACTAGTGAAAGCACAGACAGCAGCAGCAACTCGTCTCTCCTCAGGATATTGTAAACATGTAAATCGTTGTTCAGTTTCTAACTCCCAAGTAAGATATATATCAGGAACATATCTACCCTCAAATGGTGGAATATTCAATTTCAGTTTAGGAATATGGACATCATCTCGTACCTGAGGTGGTGGTGCGGGCCTACCATTATGAATATATACCTGAGGTCGACCTGGTGGTGGTGGTGGTGCTGGTGGCTGCACGTAGTTCGGATTTTGATCAACCTCATCCTCATAATCTCCCACACAATCATCATCCTCCTGGGTACCAGCAGCAGTAGTAGCAGGAGCCAAAGAAGCACCAACAGCAGTAGCAGTGGCACCAGAATGTTGTCCTGGCTCAATAGGAACACGCTGTGCTCGTCCATACTGATTCGGAAGGGGGCGTAGTTGTTGTTGTTGCAGAGGTGCGACAGGTGCAGCCGGTGGTGGAAGACGCGCAAGCAGTTCATTAAATCTGTTATCGAGCTTTGTTTCGAACGTCTTCTCAAGGCCAGTAATCTTCTCCATGGCCTCTTCAAAATTATTCAGCACATCTTGCACCTGTTCAGTCATCATGTGCTGAAACTTATCATGAAGCTCCTTGTTCGATAAATTCTCCCAGTCAATCTCGTCGGCTTGTGATCCTGGCATGGTTAGCAGCAATAGAAACACACAAGAATATGATCCTACAGACTACTAAGAAGTGGTGGTGGTGTATCACAAATCCGTCAAGCAAATCTCAAATTCTTACCAGTTCTTACCCAGCAGCAGGCGGTGATCGGCAACCGTTGTAGTAAAAAACTCTCAAAGCTTGGATAGAGCGATTACCAGGGAGAGTCAAAACACACGACGTAGATGTATGTGGAGCTGGGAAGGCTTATAGTATGGTAGCAAAAAGGGTCAGCAATAATCAATTCAGAGATGCAAAGTTGAATAAACGCTCAACGACGGTACTGTGCTGGTCCTAGGCTAGACTGTGCTAGAGACGCGAGCCTAGAACACCAACAAAATCACGGCGCGGCACGTAAACAAGGGAAAAGCACACTCTGAAATTTTTCTTTTTTTTCGCTTTTTTTTGCGCTCTTTTTTTTTTGCGCTGCTTTTTTTTTTGCGAAAAATCACTATAATGGCGAGTGTCTCAAAACTCTTCCTAGCTCAAACGGACAGGATGGGCACGAAATTTTTTCGACCAATTTTTTTTTTCGACTGCCCGGACCCAAAAACTGGAAACGGGTCAAAAAAAAACTTCCTATAATGGCACCTGTCTCAAAACACTCAGAAACACCTAAAAATAGGATAGCCAGAAATTTTTTTGAAAAATGCGTTTTTGAAAAATTTTGGGCCTAAACGGAGCGTGGCTACCCGACTCTTTTTTTTTCGAAACCTACTCTGGCAAGGAAACACGAATCGGAATCTAGATGGATCTCGAAAACAAACCTAATATGCAAGGAACTCGGATTGGTGGTGGATATATGGTGGTGGTATATGGCAGCGGTGGTGGTAGCGGTGGTAGTATATGGATATGGATCGGTGGTGGTATATGGACACGGATTGGTGGTGGTATATGGATACAGATTCGGAGCGGTGGTGGTAGATGGCAGGGGCGATGATGATGGTGTGGCGGCGGCGTGACAACTTATGAACAGAACTCGAAACTCTAAAAGACTAGACTCTAAGACCAGCAACTAGACCGACGATGCAACCGCAAATTCAACAAAGCAAAACCCTAAAAAGATTATGCAAAGGCTCAGATTGGTTCGGATATGATGAACTAACCCTAAATTTTTTTTGTGGCTTTTTCGTGGACTGTAGGTATGAAGAACAGACTCGATCTAAACTACGAAAAACTGTAAAATCTCACTGAGCAACCTGGAAATCTGATACCATTCCCCCATGTATATTCAGCGGTCCACTCTCCCGCAACCCGATGTACCCTCTACTTGAACATGGTGCTTTAGTCTTCATACTTTTATCCAGTGATATGTTGCCATCCTATGATGTTTGAGGAAATTTTTGTTGTCCTGTCGGTAATTGGTGAATTGCAACGGTTGGTTTAATTTTCTTGTGGTTATGTTGCTATCCTTTGGTGCCCATCATATGAGCGCGTGTGTGGATCACACCATAGGGTTAGTTGTATGTTTATAGGACTATGCTTTGGAGGGTAAGGGTGACAGCAGCTTCAGCCTAAACATAGAAATTGATACGTACGGGATTGAAGGGGGACCAATATATATCTTAATGCTATGGTTGGGTGTTTTACCTTAATGAACGTTATTAGTTGCAGATGCTTGCTAATAGTTCCAATCATAAGTGCATAGAATTCCAAGTAAGGGACGACATGCTAGCAGTGGCCTCCCCCACATAAAAACTTGCTATCAGTCTAGCAACATAGTCAATTGCGACAATTCCGCAAATCCTACCACCACTAATCCACACTTGTTTTACTAAACTTATTTGTTTCTTTATCTAAGCAACACCTCACTTTTATTTTCACGTTCTTTATTATCTAGCAAACCTATCACACCTACAAAGTACTTCTAGTTTTATTCTTGTTCTAGGTAAAGCAAATGTTAAGTGTGCTAGAGTTGTATCGGTGGTCGATAGAACTTGAGGGAATATTTGTTCTACCTTTAGCTCCTTGTTGGGTTTGACACTCTTATTTATCGAAGAAATCTACAAACGACCCCATATACTTGTGGGTTATCAGTGGGCGCAGTGGGCCCCCTCCCCCCATTCCAGATTGTATTCCAGAGGAAGATAACTGTTTGGAGGGGGATTCAGAGGAAGCCAACCACTCCTATTTATCCCCTGAGGTGTTTGCTCTAACCTGGCGTGTTGATGTTGGTGATATCATGCATATGGCGCCTCACATTACTTACTTTATACATCTTATATGTCATCAGCTTAGTTTAGATTTGTTTTGTGTGAATGACACCTATTTGGCTTCTATATCATATATGTCAATTATGCAATGCCATCTTGTTTAGCCAGACATCATATACGTGAATCATGCAATGCCATCTTGTTTAGCGAGTCATCATATATGTCAATTATACTGTGCCATAATATTTTTTCATCATGTATTCCATTTGTTGACAATGTTTGTACATTCATCTAATCTTCCTGTGCATCAGCCATTTGAGTCGATGATGGGAAAATCTGGAGTGAGAACAAGGTCTTCTGAGTAGTCAGTGCTACCTGTCGATGCAGATTTCTTGCTGGTTACAGATTGCTCCTCACAGGAGGATTCAGAGATAGATGACCAGTCATATTACCCCCTTGAGGTGTATGCTATAACTTGGCAGGGTTATGTTGCTCATATCATGCATATGGTGTCTTGCATTGTCATGTCATCTACTTAGGTTAGACATGCTTTGTGTAAATGCCTCATGTTTACATTCTATATCAGATATCTGGATTATGCAATGCCATGTTTTTTAGCCAGTTATCATATATGTGAACTATGCACCGCCATCCTGTGTAGCCAACCATCATATATGTGAATTATCTCATGCCATCCTTATTTTTCATTACATATTCTATTTGTCGACAATCTTTGTATATTGAACCACTCTTCATGTGCATCAGCCATTTGAGCCAGTTATGGAAAAAATCTGGAGTGAAAACAAGGTCTTCAGTGCAGACAACAGTACCTATTGAAGCTTATAACTCGATGGTTACAGGTAGCTCCTCAGAGGAGGATTCAAAGGCAGATGACCAGTCCTAATTCCCACCTGAGGTGTATGCTCTAACTTGCAATGTTTATATTTCTCATATCATGCAAATGGTGTCTTGCATTGCTTAGTTTAGACATGATATACCCAATATTCAATGCCACCTGGTTCGTTTAGAGATCATACATGCTAGTGCCAGCTGATTAGTATATGAATCAACTATGTGAATTATAACGTGCCATCCTGTATACTTAGACAACATGTATGTGAATTATTTCATCCCAATCTATTTTAGACAGACATCATATAATTTTGTCATGTCATCCTGTTTAGATACTCATCATATGTTGAATTATGCCATTATATCCTGTTAAGTTATCCATCATATATCTGAAACTGTGTCATGCTATCCTGTTTAGTTAACCATAATATATGTGAAATTGTGTCATCCTGTCATGTTTGGTTAGACAACCTATATGTGAATTATCACATCTGTCTATCATACAATGTCTATACATTCAATTTCTTTTCTTGTTTATCAGCCATTTGAATTGGAGGGGGTGATGGCAGTATCTAAGGGAGTAAAAACCCGTTCTTCACAAAATACGGTGCTACCCGTCGATGAAGATAGAACCATGGTTGTACTGGCCCACGAACTAGCCCCACCACACATAATCGAGACTCTTCTAGATTGTACACCTACACCGTTGGACAAACAACCAGCTACACCCCATCTAACCCCAACCCAACAGATAGTAACCCTCTTCTACTTAACACATCAACATGTCCACCACAGATTACCCCCACACGAGCAGTTTGTAAGGCAATTGCAGTGCCCAAAGCATGAAGACCCCCACAACGAACCCAAACTCCACGTTTAAAGCGGAAGAGCAACTGTTCTTAGGTCATATTCCATAGCTATGGTGCATACTCCTTTGCTCTTGCATCACTGTATTTAATCATACCAACTAATTTTGAATTTGAGGGATCCAATTGAAACTCCGATGGTGCAACATGTAAGTTTTAAACCTATTTCTTTAATTGGATTGATGTTCTAATTTCTTGCTCTATGTTGATTTCAATTTTAGTTGTATAAACAATTATGTTCTCATGTTATGCACATTACAAGTGTTGTTAGTGCTGCGTACTTTCCCACACTTATGTTCTTTCTATGCTATTGTGTCTTAAAAATATATGATTTGAACTGTGTCTCTATCTTGATTTGGCAACATAAACTAGAATAATATAGACACTACAGTGACCATAGTACATAGATATATGTTTGTTCCATGCTATTATCCTGTCCACCTTACTATTGAACCGGTTTACCAAAATCATCTACAACATGCTAAACATGTGATGCGTCTGCTTGTTTCTCTTGTAGAATGCGAACAGAATATTGGAGAAGAGCACCCCATTATGCATTAGTAGAGAAAGTAATGAAGATAAGGTTCAAGATAGTGAGCCAACCCTGTTGGTCTCCAACAAAGGTGATAAAAACTATCTTGTAGACAGTTAGACAACCCCAAAGTCCTGGGTTGACATAGTGTTCGAGTTACTGGCCACTACCGTTGGCACAAGCTCTTTGAACTCACTGCCTGAATCACTTCGGCTTCTTCAGTATCAGCAACAAGTTGAAAGGCATCAGTCAGTTGTGCTGCGGGAAGAAGCTGAAGGACTGAGGAATTCCCTGCAGAATTCAGATGCATACTTTCTGGTGCAACAGCAAGTGCTGGAAGATTTTAGCGCCAAACAAGAGAAAACTAATAATCTTGCTAAGCTTCTTGCCAGCATGGTGGGTATCCAGGATATCGTTTCTTGAGCTCTTCTGAAGTGGTTTTAGTTCTGGACTTGTTTTTCTACCACGTTTATTTGTGCTGATGGCCAATTTAGGCGCCTAGTGTATGTAATATGCTACTTTGTTCGCTATATTTGCACTGGTGGTGAACTTTGTTGCCTAGTGGATGTAATATTTGTAATAGGCATAATAGCCTAGCGTAAGTTGCTCTTGCTTATTGATTTCCTTATTGTCTTGTTGATTTGTTTGCTTTTAGTCGTTGCAGTTCTTTTTCCATGGTAGCCTTTTCATTTAGAACTAGGCCACAATAACCATGGGCAACATATGGACCGTTGTAGCCATGGTCCTGCTGCCTGTTGTAGTGACCATGGGCCTCCTAAGGTCCGTATGTTCCATGGGCCTTCTACGGGTCATAGAATCATTGGGCCTTCTACTGGCCATACTATTCATGGACCAATAGTGCTCCGCAATGTGGGCTGTAAACGGTCTAGAATGGAAATTGTCTAATTATGGGCCGATCATAATGGGCCATTAATAGGCCGGTATCTATAGGGCAGTTAATAGGCTGGTATGTATAACGGGCTTAATTATATCGACAGAGATAACAGGTCGTTTATGGCCCGTATGAGATGACACTACGAAAACAACCCACTGGGTTAACAGGCTACAAACGGGCCGACTGTAACCACATGATGAATTTGGCCCATCAGCAGAACATGCCAGCAGTGCACTATAAGTAATTTGTATGCTAGAAAGGAGCCCAAGAATAAATGCACCCTTAGAAGGCCAAAAGGTAACACGGGCTGGAAATGGCCCAACGGAATAATGGGTCGTTAATGGGTATAAAGTGATCTACTGTTCATTATGTGTCAGTTTCACGACGGGCCATTAAAGGGCCCTCATTTACAAAGGGCCTCATATGGTCTGAAAGACATCATGGGCCATACATGGGCTGGAAGTTACAACGAGCTGGAATCATATTCTAGGGCCCAGATGATGCTAGTGGGCCTAATTCGGATAGGCCATAACGGGTCGCGAGTTAATGGGCTGTAAATGGGCTGTATGCGAACAGGCCGTTAATAGGCTTTCATGGCCCGGCCCGCTATCATTTGACCAAGTCAAACGGGTCGGCCTTTTGACTTCAATGGGCCATTGTTGGGCGGAGCCACGTGTCGAGGTATCATAGGCGCGTCTCGTCCATTTGCTGGATGACATCTGTCCCAATGCTGAGTTGACACATGGATTCTCCAGCGAATCAGAATTTTACACGTGGAAAATCCCCATTGGTTTGGGCTGTTAACGGGTTATCGGATCCAAATCGGAACCCGATAGCTTAGCGGCGACCTGTTACCGTGGATGCCACATGTTGCTTACCCTTGATCAAAACACTTCCATGACGCGCCATTTATCGTCATGGAAGTGGACACTTTTGTGATGATAATTTTGGTATTGCCATGGATCACTTCTACGACTGCACATGTATGACTATCTTGATTCTTTCATAAAATTGTCATGGATGTACATGCATGACAGAAAACACGACCTACTATGAAAAACGCGTATCATCATGGAAGTGTATATTTTTGTAGTGATTTTACCCACCGTCGGATCACCCCACTATAGCACAGAGGGGGCCGTAGAGCATGGGAGTACAACTCCGCTGATCCATCGCGCCTGCACAATGGGCCCGACATCACTTGTCGGTAATGGAACACTACCTCCTCATCTGCCATCTCTTTAATAGATGCCATGAATTCCACTTGTCACAGAAGGTGTAGCGGCCACGATCCAATCCCCGTCTACGAGCATGGCTAAGCAATAATAAAGTAATCCGTATATTCCCGGGGTGATCAAAAGGTATTAGGTTCCTACCTCAAGTGCTACAACCAAACTACGTGTTCCCAACCTTACTCATGCAAATATTTGAGAGGCAATACTAATGCATAGTAAAAACTGGGTACAGAAAAGTATGATCAAAGTGTAACTTGCCTTGCTAACTATCTGCAAACTCTAGAGATTCGTAGTAACAAGCTTCGCACTCCGGGTAATCTAGCATAGACAAACAGTAGCATACATATGCAATCACTCAAACAAAACAATGAGAAAACCGAGAAAAGATCCAAATCAAACACAAAACAAGCGAACGGCTAAACTAAACAGAAAGTAAAACCCAATAGCATTATTATCATGTGGATTGGATCTTAACAGTAGGTACATGCGATTAGCTACGATTTGCAAAAAGAAACAACTCAAAGGGAGAAACGAAACTCGAGATACAAACGAAACAAGATCGTTTGCTAATCTGAACTGAAGTCAAATTTTACAGTGTCAAAATCATGTTCAAGTTGGCTAACTGGAAAGAACAGAATGTTACGAAGATTTAGGCGCTGGTTTCATCTAGTTTGGACTGACGAGCAAAAAGTTACGCTAGTTTTAAAATCAGGAGCTAAATCGCGAGAAAACTATTCGCGGATAGGTCCCTAGCCGAAAATAAAACTAAAAGAAAAATATACCGCACAAACGTTCATTAACAGAACTAATCTAATGAAAACCGTTCTTTAAAATGAACGAACGAATGAACGAAAGTTTACAAAATAAACTAAAATGAAAACTAAACAGATCTAATCCCTAAAACCGAAAAATGTAAAAAAAAATGTTCGGTCGGCCGGTTCTTACCGGTTAAACGAGAAAAGACCGGTGGCGGCGAGATCGGATCAACGTTGTCAGGCAACGGTGGCGGAGGCTCCTGCGGCTGCGCGGGGCGGCGGCGATGCGGGATGGTGGTGTGATAGAGGCAAAGGTGTCCCGTCTTTCGATGAGATGATGGATATCGCTTTGGTGGCAGTCGACTTTGACGATCCGACTACGAACGTGCGAGGACGTCGTGCCTTAGCAATCGCTAAACCAACTCCGAGAGGTTATTGACCACGCCGGAGCACGATCAACCTGACCACGAGGGTCTGTTTCCTGCGAGCAAACGAAGAACAAGCAAGAAACTGAGATTGCAATCTGGATATTGCGAATATAAGATGAAAGCTTTATTGATCAAGGTGGGGTTCTGTGACGCCTTTGTCTGGTCGTTGAACACAAACGAAGTACGCGAAGTTGCAGCTATGGCGAACTTTTAATCTAAACAAAACCCAAAGTCTAAACGATGCCCTAAGGGCTGTATATATGGAGGAAGAGGGGGGGAATTTCGTGGCCCTTGGTGGAGGGGTCCGAAATCAACCCTATCTCTTGTTTCCCCACACATACGGACTCTAAAAATAGCCTATACTTATGTATTTCGAAATTACATGGGCCTAGCCCAATAATAAGGTGACGCAGCACCTAAAATAGCCTCGGAACAAAATTTATGAAGTGGCATCTTGTATATTTCGTCCAAGGCTTCATGCACCCATTATGGTGGCTTCAAAGTCCTGAAATCATCACTTGTAACTCCGTTCTTGTTCCCCTTGCGCATGGCATCATCTCCATGCTTGTTCTTGCTCCAATGTTCATCCTTCTCCAAGCTAGGCCCTTCATTTGTAAGCAAAACAAATGTATCCAATTTAGGCAGCATCATATTCTCATGAACATTAGAATCATTACCAAGAAACGAAAGTACCTGATAATTTAATTGGCGTGCGCGAGCTCTAGTAATTGGTCCCGTATATGTAGCAGTAGGGGCTGTGGGTGTAACAATGGTATTGATGTCCTCATCATCCTCCCCTTCTTGAAATGAAGTCGTCCTCGACGGAAGCTCATCTTCCTCACCCAAATAAGGCTTCAAATCTGCAATGTTAAAAGTGGGACTAACCCCAAAATCTGCAGGCAGCTCAAGTTTATATGCATTATCATTTATTTTCTCTAACATCTTAAAGGGACCATCAGCACGTGGCATTAACTTTGATTTGCGCAAATCCGGAAATCTATCCTTACGCAAATGTAACCAAACAAGATCTCCAGGTGCAAACACAACATGTTTTCTACCCTTATCTCCAGCAAGTTTATATTTAGCATTCATACGCTCAATGTTTTCCTTAGTTAACTCATGCATTTTTAAAATCAATTCAGCACGTTGTTTAGCATCAAAATTAACCTTCTCCGAAGATGGAAGAGGCAACAAATCAATAGGTGCACGAGGTAGGAAACCATACACAACTTCAAAAGGGCACATCTTAGTAGTAGAATGCAATGAACGATTATAAGCAAATTCAATATGAGGCAAGGATTCCTCCCACATTTTCTTATTATTCTTCAAAACAGCCCTAAGCATAGTAGACAACGTTCTATTGACTACTTCAGTTTGTCCATCAGTTTGGGGGTGACAAGTAGTACTAAAAAGCAGTTTAGTCCCCAACTTAGCCCATAAACATCTCCAAAAGTGGCTAAGAAATTTAGTATCACGATCTGAAACAATAGTATTTGGCACACCATGCAAGCGAATAATTTCACGAAAGAACAAATCAGCAACATTAACAGCATCATCGCTTTTATGACATGGTATAAAGTGTGCCATTTTCGAGAATCTATCCACGACAACAAATATGCTATCCCTCCCAAGGAACACTAGGTACAGGTAACGGCATATATAAACCATGAGGATTGAGTCGTGACTTAGCTTTTTGACATGTAGTGCAGCGAGCAATAAAACGCTCAACATCCCGTCTCATCTTTGGCCAAAAGAAATGTGTAGCAAGTACGTCCTCCGTCTTCTTCACGCCAAAGTGTCCCATTAATCCTCCTCCATGCGCCTCCTGCAACAACAAAAGACGAACGGAGCTAGCTGGAATGCATAGCTTGTTAGCACGAAACACAAATCCATCGTTAACGACGAACTTGTTCCACATTCTTCCTTCTTTACAATTCTGCATTACATCTTTAAAATCAGCATCATGCACATATTGATCTTTGATGGTCTCCAAACCAAATATTTTGAAGTCAAGTTGTGAAAGCATAGTATAGCGGCGAGATAATGCATCAGCAATAACATTTTCTTTTCCCTTCTTGTGTTTAATGACATAAGGAAAAGTCTCAATGAATTCAACCCATATAGCATGTCTATGATTCAGTTTAGCTTGACTTTTAATATGTTTCAAAGATTCATGATCAGAATGTATAACAAATTCTTTGGGCCATAAATAATGTTGCCATGTTTCTAAAGTCCGAACAAGAGCATATAATTCTTTATCATAAGTAGAATAATTCAGACTAGGCCCACTCAATTTTTCAGAAAAGTATGCAACAGGTTTGCCATCTTGTAATAACACACCGCCTAATCCAATTCCACTAGCATCACATTCAAGCTCAAAAGTCTTATTAAAATCAGGAAGTTGGAGTAAAGGAGCATGTGTCAACTTATCTTTCAATACCGAGAAGGCTTCTTCCTGTGCGGTACCCCAAAGAAAAGGCACATCTTTCTTTGTAAGCTCATTGAGAGGTGCAGCAATGGTGCTAAAATCTCTCACAAAACGCCTATAGAATCCAGTGAGGCCAAGAAAACTCCTCACTTGTGTGACCGTTTTGGGTTGCGGCCAACTCTCAATAGCTTCAATCTTGGCTTTATCAACTTCAATTCCCTGTGGAGTAACAACATAGCCAAGAAAAGATACTCGGTCGGTGCAAAAGGTGCACTTCCCAAGGTTACCAAACAAACGTGCATCACGTAGAGCAATAAAAACAGCACGTAAATGTTCCAAATGTTCTTCCAAAGATCTGCTATAATCAATATGTCATCAAAGTAAACTACCACAAATCGTCCAATGAAAGCACATAAAACTTTGTTCATTAATCTCATGAAAGTACTAGGTGCATTAGTTAACCCAAAAGGCATGACTAACCACTCATATAATCCAAACTTAGTTTTGAATGTTGTTTTCCATTCATCTCCCAATTTCATACGAATTTGATGGTATCCACTACGCAAATCAACTTTGGAGAATATTGTAGAGCCACTCAATTCATCAAGCATATCATCTAGCCTAGGAATAGGATGACGATAACGAATAGTAATATTATTAATGCCTCTACAATCAACACACATACGTGATGTACCATCCTTTTTCGGCACTAGAATAATAGGAACACCACAAGGACTAAGGGATTCGCGTATATAACCTTTGTCGAGAAGCTCTTGTACTTGACGCATAATCTCCTTCGTCTCCTCTGGATTGGTACGGTATGGTGCACGGTTTGGCAGTGAAGCACCGGGAATTAAGTTAATCTGATGCTCAATCCCTCGAATAGGCAGTAATCCCGGTGGCACGTCTTGTGGAAAGACGTCAGCGAACTCCTGCAAAATGTTAGTGACAGCAGGAGGCAAAGAGGAAGGCACATCCTCGAATGAAAATAATGCCTCTTTACACACAAAAGCATAGCAAACAGATTTGCTGAAATCTAGCTCATCAATATCAGATTTGGTGGCAAATAAACATGCACTTTTCAATTTAATTTCAGAAGCAACACTAGATGGTTTATTATTAGGCTTCATTTGCTGCTCAAATTCTTTTGCCACAATCTGATTTTCACTCTTATTCGTCTCCTGTTTTGCTTTATTAGCTCTATTAATATCATCTTTCAAAATGGAATCAGGAGTCATAGGAAGCAAAGTAATATTTTTATCCTTATGAACAAGAGTATAGTGATTGTTTCTACCATGGTGTACAGAATTTTTATCAAATTGCCATGGTCTACCAAGTAATAAGGAACATGCTTGCATAGGTACCACATCACAATCAACATAATCAGCATATGTAGAGATACTAAAATGCACACGAACAATACGTGTTACCTTAACCTTGCCGCTGTTGTTGAACCATTGGATGTAGTAAGGATGTGGATGTGGTCTTGTGGTGAGAGAAAGCTTCTCCACCATCTCCATGCTAGCCAAGTTGTTGCAGCTCCCTCCATCTATGATGACGCGCACAGAACGTTCTTTCACAACTCCCTTGGTATGGAACAAATTGTGCCTCTGATTTTGCTCAGCTTGTGTGACCTGCACACTCAAAACACGTTGAGCAACTAAACATTCATACCTGTCAGCGTCTTCAGGAGCCATGTATTGCGTCTCATGATCAGAATTATCTCCACCATGTTCTTCACGTGTAATAAGAGCCAAAGTCTCCTCATCATAGTCACTAGCGGACTCATATCCACCATCCGTGGTAGCAATCATCACACGCGGAGATTTGCATTCTCTCGCATAATGACCTCCTCCCTGACAACGACGACAAATAATATCACTTGTGTGCCCTGTTGATGCCATGGAAGAAGAAGAAGAACGCTGTGCAGGCCCCGCAGGTGCGCTCTTGGCAGATAATGGTGGTTGTGCCTGTTTTCTTGTATCACGGCTGGAGGTGGCACCGGATGGAGGTGCTGGTGCAGTTGAAGTAGAAGATGGACGTGCTGTCCATGATGAAGGTCGGCCTGCAGAAAAGTTAGTTCGCCCCAATGCTTGTCGATCTTGCACTTCACATTCAGCTTTACAAGCAAGATGGAATAAACGAGTGATATTAGTATACTCCTTATAGTCTAGAATGGTCTGAATCTCTCTATTTAATCCACCCAGAAAACGTGCAAGCATAGCTTCATTCTCCTCAACAATACCACATCTAATCATGCCAGTTTGTAATTCCTGATAATATTCTTCTATAGAATTTTTCCCTTGTCTTAAACGCTGTAATTTTTGAAGCAATTCACGTTGATAATATGGTGGAACCCAACGAGTACGCATAGCAGTTTTCAAAGAAGCCCAAGTAGTTGGAATAGGATATAATCTACAATGTTCAGACCACCATACACATGCAAAAGTAGTGAAAGCACAAACAGCAGCAGCAACTCGTCTCTCCTCAGGATATTGTAAACATGTAAATCGTTGTTCAGTTTCTAACTCCCAAGGAAGATATATATCAGGAACATATCTACCCTCAAATGGTGGAATATTCAATTTCAGTTTAGGAATATGGACATCATCTCGTACCTGAGGTGGTGGTGCAGGCCTACCATTACAAATATATACCTGAGGTCGACCTGCTGGTGGTGGTGCAGGTGGCTGCACGTAGTGCTGATTTTGATCAACCTCATCCTCATAATCTCCCACATAATCATCCTCCTCCGCATCAGCAGCAGGAGCCACAGAAGTATCAACAGCAGCACCAACAGTTTGGCCAAACGCAAGAGGAACACGACTCGCTCGGCGAAGGTCTGTTTCGCGATGTGGAGGTAGTCGTTGTTGTTGTTGTTGGAGAGGTGCGTTAGGTGCAACGGGTGGTGGTGGTGGAAGACGCGCGAGCAATTCATTAAACTTGTTATCGAGCTTTGTTTCGAATGACTTCTCAAGGCCAGTGATCTTCTCCATGGCCTCTTCAAAATTGTTCAGCACATCTTGCACCTGTTCAGTCATCATTTGCTGAAACTTATCATGAAGCTCCTTGTTCGATAAATTCTCCCAGTCAATCTCGTCGGCTTGTGATCCTGGCATGGTTAGCAGCAATAGAAACACACAAGAATATGATCCTACAGACTACTAACAAGTGGTGGTGGTGGGTGTCACAAATCCGTCAAGAAAAACTCAAATTCTTACGAGTTCTTACCCAGCAACAGGCGGTGATCGGCAACCGTTGTAGCCAAAACTCTCAAAGCTTGGATAGAGCGATTACCAGGGAGAGTCAAACGCACGACGTAGATGTATGTGGAGCTAAGGCTTATAATATGGTAGCAAAAAGGGTCGGCAATAATCAATTCAGAGATGCAAAGTTGAATAAACGATCAACGACGGTACTGTGCTGGTCCTAGGCTAGACTGTGCTAGAGACGCGAGCCTAGAACACCAACAAAATCACGGCGCGGCACGTAAACAAGGGAGGAGCACACTCTGAATTTTTTTTTCTCTTTTTTTTTGCACTTTTTTTCCTCTTTTTTTTTTGCTCCGCAACAAATTTTTTTCGAAAAAGTCTACAAATGGTCTAAAAACTGCCTAGCCAGAATTTTCCAAACTTAGTTTTTTTTGAAATTGGAACTATTTTTCTTCTGCGGATGGCTCGGAAGTTGGGGAGTCCTTCTCTGTCACGACTCGGAGTATCGCGTGATCTGGAAATCGAGAACAATGCAACAATTACTAGACTCGGACTAGGACTGGTGGTGGAGATGAATCTGGTGGAACTCGGACTGGTGGCGGAGATGAATCTGGTGGAACACGGACAGGTGGCGGATATATGTTGCAAGTGAGCTCGGATTGGCGTGATGGCGGCGGATATGTGGTGGCGTATATGGATTCGGATTGGCGGTGAATATGTGGTGGTGGTATATGGCAACAGCGACGATGATGATGCGGTGGTGATATATGCCAGCGGCGACGTGACAACCTGTGAACAGAACTCGAAACTCTAAAAGACTAGATGCTAAGACCAGCAACTGGACACGACGATGCAACCGCAAATTCAACAAAGCAAATACAGAAAAGATTATGCAAGGCTCAGATTGGTTCGGATGGGATGAACTAACCCTAATTTTTTTTTGGCTTTTTTGTGGAATATAGGTATGAAGAACAGACTCGATCTAAACTACGAAAAACTGTAAAATCTCACCGAGCAACCTGGAAATCTGATACCACTCTATAGAGGCAAAGGTGTCCCGATGTTTTGATGAGATAGCTATCGTCTTCTATTGGAGTTGACTTTGACGATCCAACTACGAACGTGCGAAGACGTCGCGCCTTAGCAATCGCTAAACCAACCTCCGAGGGTTATTGACCACGCTGGAGCACGACCAACCTGACCACGAGGGTCTATTTACTGTGAGCAAACGAAGAATAAGCAAGAAACTAAGATTGCAATCTGGATATTGCGAATATAAGATGAAAGCTTTATTGATCAAGATGGGGTTCTGTAACGTCTTGGTCTGGTCATTGAACACAAACGAAGTACGCGAAGTTGCAGCTATGGCGAACTTTTAATCTAAACAAAACCCAAAGTCTAAACGATGCCCTAAGGGCTGTATATATGGAGGAAGAGAGGGGAATTTCGTGGCCCTTGGTGGAGGGGTCCGAAATCAACCCTATCTCTTGTTTCCCCACACATACGGACTCTAAAAATAGCCTATACTTATGTATTTCGAAATTACATGAGCCTGGCCCAATAAAAAGGTGATGCAGCACCTATAATAGCCTCGGGACGAAATTTATGAAGTGGCATCTTGTATATTTCGTCCAAGGCTTCATGCACCCATTATGGTGGCTTCAAAGTCCTGAAATCATCACTTGTAACTCCGTTCTTGTTCCCCTTGCGCATGGCATCATCTCCATGCTTGTTCTTGCTCCAATGTTCATCCTTCTCCAAGCTAGGCCCTTCATTTGTAAGCAAAACAAATGTATCCAATTTAGGCAGCATCATATTCTCATGAACATTAGAATCATTACCAAGAAACGAAAGTACCTAATAATTTAATTGGCGTGCGCGAGCTCTAGTAATTGGTCCCGTATATGTAGTAGTAGGGGATGTGGGTGTAACAATGGTATTGATGTCCTCATCACCTACTCTAGTACACCGACAGGAGCCCCCGGGCCTGGGCCACACACGGTGCCGAGCACTGTTGGGCCAGGCCCAAAACAGGGCACGGGCACACGCCGCCTGGGTCACGCCGTATCTTACTCCGTATCCACCGCGCCCTCCCCGAACGGCACGCGTTGAATGCGGCGTCGTGGGAGAGATCGTGGGTGGTTTCTTTATTCGGAAAAACGGAACGCCCGCCCCCTCCCTCTTTAAAAGCAGGGGAAACAGGGGCAGTTCGCCCATCGCGCCGGTTGCTACTCCAATCTCAGAAATCTCCGCCGCTCCCCCCTTCTTCCCGAAGCTGAAAGAGAGCAGCGCTCCGCCCCCCATTGCCACCACGCACCAGCAACGCCGTCGATCTCCCCCACCACCTCCGCCATGGCTCCGAAAGCCGACAAGGGGAAGGGCGTGAAATCGGTCGAGGCGCAGCGGCTCGCGGCGCTGCGAAAGGAGCGGGCCATCTTCCCCCCTCTGCTTGCCGCGAAGGAGCTGAGGGAGTACTACTACCTCTTCTGGTCGACGGAGACACGAGCGCATCCGCGCACGAAGGTACTCCCGGCTGCCGCTTCGGAACTGGCTCCAAACGGATACCCCTTCTTCGCGCTGTTCTTCTACTGCGGGCTCTGCCCGCCCTTCTCTGAATTTTTCTGTGACATCATGAACACCTACGGGTTCCGCCTCCTTGACTTCACCCCCAACGTCGTTCTAACCATGGTAGTTTTCGCACATCTCTGCGAAAACTTTGTCGGAGTCCATCCAAACGTAGCTCTTTTTCGCCACTTCTTTATGCCCCGAGTCGAGAGAGGAGAGCCTTTATCCGGCGGAATCGCCTGGATCTCGAGAGTCGGCAAGAAGGAAGCTTATCTGGAGGGAGAGCTCCGCAGCAAGTGAGAGGAATGGAGAGCAGAGTGGTGCTGGATTGTCGAGGAGAATCCGCAGCCATTTACCGCCCTGCGACAAGCCCCAATAGCGCGCGGCAATGATTGGAGCAACATGGCCCCGGAAGACGATAGGCTGAAGATTGCTGTCACCCGGATCCTTCGCCTCAGGCTTGCCGGGCTCACCGTAGGCGCCGTTGGCGCAGATTTTCTTCGCCGCCGCATCGCCCCCCTGCAGGAGAGGAGGAGACCCGCCTGGGAGTTCCAGAACTCAGCGGATATCATGAGGCTGCGCCCGGGCCTCAACTTCAACTTCACTGTCCTGGAGCTGGACGCGATGCTCCTGGAATTGTTCAAGCGCGATCCTCAACATCCATTCATGTTGCCGAGGGGTGTCGTTCCGTTGTGCAACAACTCCTCGCTTGACCGCATCCGCGCAATGATGCCGTTGTGTGATTCGCATGGAATTGTCCCGACTTGGCAAGAGCCTACAGACGACGTCGTGCGGGATTTCTTTGACGGCTTGGTAGAAGTGCCGGTCCGCACTGATGAACAGAAGAGCCTTACTCGCGACACCACCGATGCGGAGATGCAGCGCATCGCCACTAGGCTGGAAGAGGCGGCGGCAGCAGCTGCCGCGGGCGAGTTCGGGTTCACCGTGGAGGAGGTAGAGGCAGCAGAGGCGGCAAGCCTTGTCAAGCGAGAGGAGTTCGCCGGCGAGGAAGAGCTTGCCGGGCCTGAAGCTGAGTCAAGCGAGCCCGGCGAGGGAGAGCTTGTCGGGCCCGAACCTTCAGACAGCTTGCCGCAAGTGGAGCCCCCAGCTGCACCAAGAAGGCGTCTCCGCAAGGCCGGGGACGTAGCGGGGCGGCAAACGAGTCAACAGCCGCCGTGCCGCGTGACACGCTCTACCGCGGCAAGCACTATTGCCGCGGGAGCGCCTCACGCCGCTGCGGCAACTGGGGTGGGGTCTTCCCGGTCCACCGCTACCGCCCCTGCCAAGCGGGCAAGGGAACCTACTCCTCCGCCTCGTCGCACCGGAGGCGAGCGGGACTTCGATCTCTCCGCGCTCAGCTCCTACGAGGAAGAAGAAGAGTAAGATTCTTCGCTGTATTTGCAGTTCTTCAATTTTGTTGCTTTGTCTTGTATCTGATTTGCTTCACTCTGAACCCATTCCTTTTTAGGACGCTGGCCCAGAGAGCGGCGAAGAGAGGCAAGGTCCCAGTGATTGTCATCGAGGACGAACCCACCGCGATGGCAGAGGACATGTGCGAGACCACATTGCCGGACCCGGCAACCATTCCTCAAAGCAGCCCCCAGCGCAGCCCCCCACGTAAGTATATGGTTTACTTCATACTGTCAGGCGCGCATGGGTGCTCTTTCATTGCTGATATCTGACTGTTGGTTTGTGTAGGAGCAGAGCAGCCTCACCAGGAGTGCCCGGAAGCCGCTCCTGAAATGCCATCTGCTTCGACTACACCGCCAAGGGAGGATTCCCCGGCAAGGGAGCGTTCTCCGGCAAGGGAGAACTCTCCGGCAAGGGACAGTTCTCCGGTAAGGGACGGCACCAGCGACCCTCCGGTGGTTGAGACCACGACTGCAGATCCTAGTACAGGTAATCCTCTTGCTTGAAAACTTACCTTGGGTTCTTCTTCTTCTGATTTTCTTTTTGGATATTTGCTTGACGCTTCTCCTTTTTCCGTTCGTCGGATCCATCTGCCACGGAGCCGATGGAAACTGAAGGCGAAGCCGGCGCTGATGATCCCGCCGGCGAAGAGGCCACCAAAGCTGCTGCCGCAGAAGCTGGCGAGGGACCCGGCGATCGCACTGACGGCCCCGAGGCCGCAGGAGCGTCAGGCGCTACGCCGACCGCCAATCCCTCTGCCGCTGCTGCAGCGCCAGGCTCCGAAGAGCCCCAGCCCGGCGCCTACTTGAAGGCCGGCGACGGCATCTTTATCAAGCTCCCCTGGGCGTCCAGCTCCAGGGCGCCGGTCGAAGGAGAAATCTTGGATGGAGAGGTGCTCGCCTCCGCTGGGCTGACGTTGGTCGACGCGCCAAGCAGCAGCAGCAACGAGCCTGAGGAGGAGCAGCTACTGCGGAAGTTGCTGTCGCTCTACCGCGCCCGACAAGCCAAGCTGGCATCCCGAGAAGCGCTTGTCACGAAGGCGGGAGTGGACATCGAGAAGCGCGCGGAGGAGCTCCGGGGTCTCAGGCAGGAAGCTCTCCGGTCCCTGGCGGAGGAGCGGGAGCAACTTCTCGAGGAGCATAAAGCCTTCCTCCTCGAGAAGGCTGAAGTTGAAGAGCAGCAGCGGCTTGTCGCCGAAAATCTATTTGTGCAGGAAGGAGAGTTGGCGCAGCGCAAGGTCAACCTTGACAGCCACGAGGAGGAGCTTGCCGCGCGCGAGCAAGCAATTGGCGAGGCCCTCAAGGAAGCAGAGGATGCCGCCGCAGCTGCCGAGGCCGCCAAGAAGGAGCTAGAGACGAAGGTGGCGCAGCTGGAGGCCGACCTCAAGGCGAGCGGCGAGGAGCTCGCTGCGCTCAAGCGTGAGCGCGAGAAGGACGCTGCCGCTCATGGTGAGCTGCAGGGTCTTCTCGCTGAGAGGAGCAAGGAGCTTAGCGCCGCCAAGGACTCCAATGCAGATCTTGAGTTGAAGCTGGCTACTTTGACTCAAACGCTGGACGGCACCAGGGAGTGGGAGGCGGCCTTGACGGAGAAGATTAAGACCGACGAGGTGCTGCTGGCGAATGCTGCCGCCGCCCAGAATGCTTTTAGGGAGACTGTGGAGCACTGGACCGAGGGTCTCGTGAATGTTGCCGCAGCCATCGCCACGGAGCTGGCACAGCTGGGGATGGAGGATCTCGGGTACCCCTCCGATGAGCACCACCAACCCAGCGCCAAGCTCAACCTGTTCTTCAAGGGCGTGGCGACGGCCCTCCAGCGACTCCGGGAGAAGATCCCAAAGCAGCTGGCCGACGAGTCGCGCAAGATCTGCGCGGGAGCTCTTCAAAAGGTGTTGGTGAAGGTGGCCTTCCGCAACCCAAGCCTCAACCTCATCAACGTCCTCAGGTCCCTGCCGCCGGATGCTGATCTGGAAGCGCTCAAGGCCCTTGTCGCACCCATTGTGGACAAGGTGAGCGGAATCAAGAGGGTTGAGGGTGATCGCGTAAATTAGGCCGCTCGTTTTCTCTTTTTCTTTGTCGCTGCTGGTCATGTCATGAGAGCAATCTGTTAGAGCTGCGACAAGCTATCTTGTAATATAACTCTATTTTGGGTAGAGATTGCTGTGTTATTTCCTTTACTTGATTCCTTCTTTTGTATGTTTTCGCCCTATGCTTTTAGGGAACTTGTCGGCACAGGCACCTGGGCCGCGAGCGCTGAGTGCGGGACGTCAGCAGCCTGCTGGCGGTGCCGCTTCCGACAAGAAACCTTGTCGCAACTAGTCGCAGCTCACTTAAGTTGTTGAGTGGACTCGAAACAAAGTGAGGGCGCAACTAGCTACGAGTTGGTTCCTCCACGCACAGGTTTTCCATACAAAGCACGGTCGTTCGAGGAAGATAACTTAAAATTTGAAAACTGATTTCTCAAACTTTGGCAACTTAGCTTTTCTGTTGCTTGCTTTCCGGTAAGGCGAAACTTCCTTGAACGATGCCTGATCCACACCATTATCTTCTCCTTTCCCCCCGGCAAACTTGTGGGCGAGGGAACCTTCTTTTCCTTTTTGAGAAAAAGAAAGAAGAGAAAATAAAGATATGGAGCCTTATGGCTCGTTATTGCTTACCGGGGGTTGGTGCTGCACAAAGTGTCAGATAATGCATGCAAAGTAAAAAAGCATGAAATTGACGAGATGTGCGGAGCACATGAGCTTTACTTATGCACGGGGTCTGCGCCCGGCTTCGTACAAAGGATTACATGCAACATCGGCAAGACTTGTACAAAAGGTGGTTGCCGGAACAGGTTCCGGCAACCGCGCCTTACGGGTAAAACTTACGAAGATGCTCAATGTTCCAGGAGTTGCTCACCGGAGTGCCATCTTCGGTCTCAAGGCGGACAGCGCCAGGCCTAGTGACTCGTTTCACCCGGTAAGGGCCTTCCCACTTTGGCGTCAACTTGTTGGAATTCTTGGCAGACTGAACGCGCCGAAGAACAAGGTCGCCTTCCTCGAGACTTCTGGTACTAACTTTGCGGCTATGGTAGCGGCGCAAAGCTTGCTGTTATCGAGCAGCTCGTACAGCGGCCTGAAGACAGTCTTCCTCAAGGAGCAGCGCGTCATCTTGTCGCAACTGTTCTTGCTCAAGCTCATCATAAGCGAGCACTCGAGGTGACCCGTATACGAGTTCCGTGGGGAGAACTGCCTCTGCTCCATAGACTAGAGCGAAAGGTGTCTGGCCAGTGGCTCGATTTGGCGTCGTCCTGATCGACCAAAGAACCACCGGCTGCTCCTCAATCCAGTTCTTTCCGCACTTGTGCAGCCTGTCGAAAGTTCTGGTCTTGAGCCCGCGTAGCACTTCAGCATTCGCCCTCTCCGCTTGACCGTTGCTTCTCGGATGAGCAACAGAAGCGAAGCAGACCTTGGCGCCAAGATCTTGAACGTATTGCATGAAGGTGCGGCTCGTGAATTGCGTGCCATTGTCGGTGATGATCCTGTTAGGGATCCCAAAGCGGCAAACAATCGACCTGAAGAACTTGACTGCTGACTGTGCTGTCACCTTCCTCACTGCTTCCACTTCCGGCCACTTCGTGAACTTGTCGATTGCAACGTACAAGTACTCAAAGCCCCCGACAGCTCGGGGAAAGGGGCCGAGGATGTCGAGCCCCCAGACCGAAAATGGCCAGGATAAAGGGATCGTCTGGAGTGCTTGAGCTGGCTGGTGTATCTGCTTGGAATGGAACTGGCATGCTTCACACTTGGTTACTTGTGCAGTCGCATCCTGGAGGGCTGTCGGCCAAAAGAAACCTTGCCGGAATGCTTTGCCGGCAAGTGCTCTTGCGCCAATGTGGTGACCACATATGCCTCCATGTATCTCTGCCAACAGCTCTTGTCGGTCTTCCCGGCGAATACACTTCAATTTCACGCCGTTGAGTCTTCTTCTGTACAGTGTGTTGTCGACAAACTGGTACATACTTGACTGCCGGGCTACTCTTTCCGCTTCTTCCTGCTCTTCGGGAAGTTCTCCTGTCTAAAGGAAATGGACAATCTGCTGTGCCCATGCTGGAGCTTGCGGCTCGATAACAAGGACTAAAGGCACATCTGCTGCTGCGGGAACATCCGCTTCTACGGCGAGAACCTGCGGCTCAGCCGGAGCTTGACGTTCCCCGGCAAGCTTGCCGGGGCAAAACTTGTCGGGAGCGTCTGCTTCAACGGAACAAACCTTAGGGCTTGCCGGAGCAGACTGCTCCTCAACCCCCTTGGTGTTGATTTTGATGACCTTCTTGGCGGCGGCTTCGGGGAGCTCTACCGGAAAATAGTCACCAGAAATCAACTTCCTCTTCTTGCCCTGTCCAATTGATGGCGTTACGGATGGTTGAGTCAGCTTGAGCACAAATATCCCTGGTTCCACAGGTAACTTAAGCGCAGCGCACTTTGACAGACCATCGACAATGTCGTTCTGAGCTCTTGGAACATGTTCCATCTGTAGGCCGTCAAAGTGCTCTTCTAGCTTTCTCACTTCATCAACGTAAGCTTCCATCAACGGACTCTGATAATTCTTGTTTACTTGGCGGACGACAAGCTGTGAGTCACCCCTGACAATGAGCTTCTTGATCCCAAGGTCTGCTGCGATCCTGAGACCGGCAAGCAAGCCTTCATACTCTGCTGTATTGTTCGTTGCTTGCTCCTTGGGAAAGTGCATCTGGACTACGTACTTGAGGTGCTCTCCGGTGGGTGCGACAAGTAGCACGCCCGCACCGGCGCCTTGCAGCGAGAAGGCACCATCAAAGTACATCAGCCACTCTTTGCTTGCTTCCTCGACGGGGATGCTCATTTCTGGAATTTCTTCATCTTGTGTTGGCGTCCATTCTGCTATGAACTCCGCCAATGCCCTGCTTTGGATAGTTGAAGTGCTCTCAAACTTGAGGCCAAAGCTTGACAGTTCCAGTGCCCACTCGACAATCCTGCATGTTGCTTCTGGATTTTGCAGTATCCTCTTGAGCGGAAAACGAGTGACGACTGTGATCTCATGTGCTTGGAAGTAATGGCGCAGCTTTCTCGAGGCCATGAGAAGGCCGAAAAGCAATTTTTGCACACCAGAGTACCTTGACCTAGCCCCCTGCAGAAGGGAACTGACAAAGTAAACGGGCGCTGCACCATTCTTTTCTGCATCTTCTCACGCGCCTGCGCAGATCCATCTTTGTCGGGACCAGAGCTTGCCGGTGAAGTCCCCTGCTTGTCGCTGGATGCATCTGCCGTGGTTGCTGGCTCATCATCCGCCTCCCTCTCCGCTACTAACGCAGCACTAACCACTTGATTGGTTGCCGCTATATATAGCAGCAACTTCTCTTGTGGCTTAGGTGCGACAAGTGTTGGAGTGGAGGACAGGTATCTCTTCAAGTCCTGCAGCGCAGCCTCCGCCTCTGGAGTCCATTTCATTGGACCTGCCTTTTCCAATATTTTGAAAAACGGCAGGGCGCGCTCAGCAGATCTAGAGATAAACCTGCAGAGAGCAGCCACGCAACCGGCAAGTCTTCGTACATCCTTGACGCGCTTTGGTGCTTCAGTCTGCTCAATAGCCTTGATCTTGTCGGGATTAGCTTCAATTCCCCGCTGAGACACGAAGAACCCGAGAAGCTTGCCGGAGGGGACTCCAAACACACACTTCTCGGGGTTAAGCTTGAGGTTGATCTTGCACAGATTTGCAAAGGTTTCGTTTAAATCTTGAATCAGAGTCGCCTTGTCCTTGCTCTTGACCACTATCTCATCCATGTAGGCTTCCACATTTTTGTGCATTTGCGGCTCAAAAGCATCATGGACTACTCTTGCAAATGTTGAACCAGCATTCTTTAAACCGAAAGGCATCCGTACGAAACAGTATGTGCCACATGGGGTGATGAATGCGGTTTTCTCCTCATCCTCTTCTGCCATGAAGATCTGATGGTATCCTGAGTATGCATCAAGAAATGAGAGGAAGTCACATCCGGCCGTGGAGTCAACAATCTGGTCAATGCGCGGCAAGGGAAATGGGTCTTTGGGCAAGCTTTATTGACATCGGTAAAGTCGATACAAAGCCTCCATTTCCCGTTAGCCTTGCGCACGACTACATGGTTGGCCAACCACGTAGGATGGAGCACTCCTCTGACAAGGCCTGCTGCTTCCAATTTCTTGATTTCTTCTGCGATGAATTCTTGGCGCTCCACCGCCTGCTTCCTGACTTTCTGCTTGACGGGCCGCGCATGAGGACAGACGGCAAGATGGTGCTCGATTACTTTCCTGGGAATGCCAGGGATGTCAGACGGTTGCCATGCAAACACGTCGACATTCGCCCGCAGGAAAGCAACGAGCGCGCTTTCCTATTTAGGGTCGAGAGTGGCACTGATGGTGAAGGTACCACCAGTGCCGTCCTCCTTGGCGGACACCTTCTTGGTCTCTGGTGGAGCTGCCATTGTCTTCTTACACTTCTCGGTGGAGCTCAATGGTGCGTCCTCGATGGTAGCGCAGCACTCCGAGGAGGTGCGCTTGCCGCAGTGGGCATCAGAACTCTTGCCGGACTTGGTCTTTTTCTTTCCCCTGGGAGCTTCAGGGGGAAGTGACTTGCGATCCGTTGCGGCTGCTGCTTCCCGGTAGATCTTGTCGGCGCAGATAAGAGCATCCTTCTTGTCGCCAGGGACAGAGATGACACTTATCGGGCCTGGCATCTTTAGGATGTTGTATGCATAGTGAGAGGCTGCCATGAATTTGGCGAGTGCTGGACGGCCGAGTATCCCATTGTAAGGCAATGGAAAGTCAGCAACGTCAAAAGTGACCCTCTCAGTCCTGAAGTTTAACTCGCTGCCAAATGTCACCGGCAACGTGATCTTCCCCTTCGGCTTGCTCCTTCCCGGATTGATTCCTTGGAATGTGCCGGTCTCTTTGAGCTCGCTGTCAGGGATTTGGAGTTTTTGGAGTATCACGAAGGAGATCAGGTTCAAGCCGGCCCCGCCGTCAACTAGCATCTTAGTGACCTTTAGGTTGCGGATAGTTGGTGAAACCAACATCGGCAAGCACTCGACCGCAGTTATGCGATCAGGGTGGTCCTCAATATCAAAGATGATAGGCGTGCTGGAGCATTTCAGAGGCTTGCGTGACTCGACGGGTGGTTCTGCCGCATTGACTTCCCGCACCCACTGCTTGAGCTGGCGGTGTGAAGTATGCAGAGAAGCACCACCGTCAACGCACAGGACCTCTGTGGCTTTCTGGAACTCCTGCTCATCAGTCTCGTCATCATCCATATCTTCATTGTCGTCGTCATCTTCATCCTTGTCGCGGACGCGGGGAGGTCTGTCTCCTTGCCGCTGCTTGGCCTTGCCGCGGCGTCCTCCCCGGCCGGGGCATTTCTTGCTGACTCCTCCAGCACCTTCCTGGGCCTTCTCCTTGTCGTGTCGCTCGTATTCCGCCTTTTGCTGCTCGACAAGCTGCTCGACCTTCTTGCAGCTCTGGAGATCATGGCCCTTGGTGCGGTGGATCTTGCAGTATTGCTTGTTGGTGCCGTCCTGCTTGTCGGTGACCGCCACAGCCTGGTAGTTGGTACCTGCGGCAATCTCCTTGCCGGAGCTGCCAGCTTTGGCTTTCTTGGCGCCACCTCCGTTGCCGGACTGCTCAATGACTAGCACATCTTTGCCTTTCTTTTTCCTGCTGTTCCACCGCCGGTTCTTCTTTGCCGGGGCAGCATCCTCACTATCAGATCCTCCTGCTTCTGTATTCTCTCCGGGGAGTTTCCTTCCTTCCTCAGCACGTGCACACTTGTCGGCCAGGGCATATAGCTCACTGACGTCTCTGATCTTGCACATCGCCATTTCCTCCCGCATCCTGCGGTTTCGCACGTTCTGATGGAACGCGCTGATTACCGCGGCAGGGTGGACATCTGGGATGTTGTGCTGTACGCGGCTGAATCTCTGAATGTACTTGCGCAGGGGCTCTCCCTCCTTCTGGGCGAGCAGATGAAGGTCACTCTCTTGGCCGTGAGGTTTGTGGCCGCCTGTAAAGGCGCCGACAAACTGATGGCATAGATCTGCCCAAGAAGATATGGAGTTGTCCGGCAAGTGCATGAGCCAGGATCTGACGTTGGGTTTGAGCACCAGCGGGAAGTAGTTGGCAAGGATCTTGTCGTCCCGCCCCCGGTAGCTTGCACCGCGATGGTGTAGATGCTGAGGAACTCCGACGGATGTGACTTGCCGTCGTACTTCTCTGGTACGTCTGGTTTGAAATTCTTCGTGCTGGGCCACTGGACTTGCCGCAGCTCACAAGTGAACGCAGGGCAACCTACCGCGTACGGCAAGTCGCCTCGTTCCCCTGGCGCATGCATGTCGACAGAGGGCCCAGCGCGCTGGTCCGATTGACGCCGCGCTTCTCTTTGGCGCTCGATGCGAGTACAAGCGTCTTCTTGCTGTCGTTCCCAAAGAATTTGGCGATGATCGCGACGAGCTCGTGGATCTGATGATGCGGTGGAGTCGCTGCCGAGGTGGATCCGGTGAGTCGACGATCTTGGCCTTCGGGGTGGGGAGTGCATGGTGGTTGCACCCCCACCAGCTTCGTCGCCATCGGCTCGCGCCTGGCAGTCTTGCCGCGGCAGCGATGTACTAGGCTGTCGCAGAGTGTCGCCGTTGGCATAGCCGATGAGACTCTGAATGGTGGCCCTCCATTCATCGATCTTGTCCGCCGTTGGAGGGTAATCCAGGAGCAGTTGAGCTCGTGCCAAAGCTTCTGCTGGAGTGGTGGGCGGTAGTGGCGAACGGCGCGAGGAGCGGGATATGCTCGGACTTCTAACTATGTTAGAAGGAGCAGTATCCCGTCCAGGCGACCCGTGTCTCGCTCATGCCAGTATGTTGGCGTGCATGCTGGTCTCGAGCACTCCGAGACCCACCAGCTCGATCTTGGACCAACAAACATATGGTACTGCGAGTACCATGATGCTGTCGGTCCTACGCCTCCTGTGATGGGCGCGGTGCATGTACGGACGCCGAGGTCTGCGCGGCCTTGTCCTTGGACCTGGCAGCACCGTGGGCTCCCTCGTCGATGTCCGTTCTTCCGTCGGCGTCTACCCCACCACCCGTTTGCTCCGGTGGCGGTGGGATCGACGCGGATGGAACAGCTGCCTCCGAAGCCTTCTTCTTCGGTGGCATGTCGATGAACAAGATGAAGATCTAGCTCGCGTGAACGCCGGATCAGGTTCACACAACCTCAACGCCCCCTACCTGGCGCGCCAAAGATGTCGGGGAAACTGATCCACGAACACCTATGGGGCCGGCGGACCGAGCCCCTTTCGGTTCAACGGGGGGGGGCGGAGATCGCACGAAGAGCAGATCGAGGCGAAGCACACGAGCAGTTTACCCAGCTTCTGAGCTCTCCGGAGGGATAATACTCCTACTGCTGCTTGTCTAATTGTATTGAGTTCTTGCTCGGGAGTGCTGAGTGCTACAGTACACACAAGCTGCTAACGAGACCGAGCGTGAGTGTTTTCTGCCTTCGAACCCCCCACTATGTTGTGCATGGGCCTCCTTTTATATGCTCAAGGGGTCACCGACAGGTGGCAACGTAGACAAGGGTAAAAATGGAAAAGGAATTGCGGTTGGTACAGCTACCTGTACAGTGTATCCTACCTAACCCTGACGGCAGGGGACAAAGGCATTAAATGCCCGTCTGCGTCACCCAAATAGTGCAAAAAGGACCGTCAGGGACGCCACCACTCGCCACGATGGCAGTCTTGTCAGCGTCGCTTGCCACCGCGCACCGCTGGCTGCACAGCCTCTCGCCACGCGCGCCTAGAAAGGCCCCAGGGCGACACGTTGGTAGATGTGCTGGAGCGCGGGTATAGAGTGGTAGCTTGCCGCGGTCGTTGTCTTGTCGCGTCCGGAAGCTTGTCGCTCACCGGGCCTTGCCGGGACGCGTGGCGCGTCGCGGCAAGTTTCTTGAGATGCTTTGGTTGGCCTTCCCGGCAAGCTCCTCTTGCCGGGGCCTTGTCTCCTTGGCTTGAATACTTTGTTCTTGAATGGCTCCAGAGGAACCACGGAGGACATTGGCGGTCACCCGGCAAGCCTTGCCGCGGGGTGCTGCAACTGCCCGTGCACAAGTTTGGGATACCAGGGTACCCCTACTCTAGTACACCGACAATCTCCTTGTGATAGAGGCAAAGGTGTCCCGTCTTTCGATGAGATGATGGATATCGCTTTGGTGGCAGTCGACTTTGACGATCCGACTACGAACGTGCGAGGACGTCGCGCCTTAGCAATCGCTAAACCAACTCCGAGAGGTTATTGACCACACTGGAGCACGATCAACCTGACCACGAGGGTCTGTTTCCTGCGAGCAAACGAAGAACAAGCGAGAAACTGAGATAGCAATCTGGATATTGCGAATATAAGATGAAAGCTTTATTGATCAAGGTGGGGTTCTGTGACGCCTTTGTCTGGTCGTTGAACACAAACGAAGTACGCGAAGTTGCAGCTATGGCGAACTTTTAATCTAAACAAAACCCAAAGTCTAAATGATGCCCTAAGGGCTGTATATATGGAGGAAGAGGGGGGAATTTCGTGGCCCTTGGTGGAGGGGTCCGAAATCAACCCTATCTCTTGTTTCCCCACACATACGGACTCTAAAAATAGCCTATACTTATATATTTCGAAATTACATGGGCCTGGCCCAATAATAAGGTGACGCAGCACCTAAAATAGCCTCGGGACGAAATTTATGAAGTGGCATCTTGTATATTTCGTCCAAGGCTTCATGCACCCATTATGGCGGCTTCAAAGTCCTGAAATCATCACTTGTAACTCCATTCTTGTTCTTGCTCCAATGTTCATCCTTCTCCAAGCTAGGCCCTTCATTTGTAAGCAAAACGAATGTATCCAATTTAGGCAGCATCATATTCTCATGAACATTAGAATCATTACCAAGAAACGAAAGTACCTGGTAATTTAGTTGGCGTGCACGAGCTCTAGTAATTGGTCCAGTATGTATAGCAGCAGGGGCTGTGAGTGTAACAATTGTATTGATGTCCTCATCATCCTCCCCTTCTTGAAATGAAGTCGTCCTCGACGGAAGTTCATCTTCCTCACCCAAATAAGGCTTCAAATCTGCAATGTTAAAAGTGGAACTAACCCCAAAATCTGCAGGCAGCTCAAGTTTATATGCATTATCATTTATTTTCTCTAACACCTTAAAGGGACCATCAGCACGTGGCATTAACTTTGATTTGCGCAAATCAGGAAATCTATCCTTACGCAAATGTAACCAAACAAGATCTCCAGGTGCAAACACAACATGTTTTCTACCCTTATCTCCAGCAAGTTTATATTTAGCATTCATACGCTCAATGTTTTCCTTAGTTAACTCATGCATTTTTAAAATCAATTCAGCACGTTGTTTAGCATCAAAATTAACCTTCTCCGAAGATGGAAGAGGCAACAAATCAATAGGTGCACGAGGTAGGAAACCATACACAACTTCAAAGGGGCACATCTTAGTAGTAGAATGCAATGAACGATTATAAGCAAATTCAATATGAGGCAAGCATTCCTCCCACATTTTCTTATTATTCTTCAAAACAGCCCTAAGCATAGTAGACAACGTTCTATTGACTACTTCAGTTTGTCCATCAGTTTGGGGGTGACAAGTAGTACTAAAAAGCAGTTTAGTCCCCAACTTAGCCCATAAACATCTCCAAAAGTGGCTAAGAAATTTAGTATCACGATCTGAAACAATAGTATTTGGCACACCATGCAAGCGAATAATTTCACGAAAGAACAAATCAGCAACATTAACAGCATCATCGCTTTTATGACATGGTATAAAGTGTGCCATTTTCGAGAATCTATCCACGACAACAAATATGCTATCCCTCCCCTTCTTTGTTCGAGGTAAACCTACAACAAAGTCCATAGATATATCCTCCCAAGGAACACTAGGTACAGGCAAAGGCATATATAAACCATGAGGATTGAGTCGTGACTTAGCTTTTTGACATGTAGTGCAGCGAGCAATAAAACGCTCAACATCCCGTCTCATCTTTGGCCAAAAGAAATGTGTAGCAAGTACGTCCTCCGTCTTCTTCACGCCAAAGTGTCCCATTAATCCTCCTCCATGCGCCTCCTGCAACAACAAAAGACGAATGGAGCTAGCTGGAATGCATAGCTTGTTAGCACGAAACACAAATCCATCGTTAACAACAAACTTGTTCCACATTCTTCCTTCTTTACAATTCTGCATTACATCTTTAAAATCAGCATCATGCACATATTGATCTTTGATGGTCTCCAAACCAAATATTTTGAAGTCAAGTTGTGAAAGCATAGTATAGCGACGAGACAATGCATCAGCAATAACATTTTCTTTTCCCTTCTTGTGTTTAATGACATAAGGGAAAGTCTCAATGAATTCCACCCATTTAGCATGTCTATGATTCAGTTTAGCTTGACTTTTAATATGTTTCAAAGATTCATGATCAGAATGTATAACAAATTCTTTGGGCCATAAATAATGTTGCCATGTTTGATGAGGACATCAATACAATTGTTACACCCACAGCCCCTGCTGCTATACATACTGGACCAATTACTAGAGCTCGTGCACGCCAACTAAATTACCAGGTACTTTCGTTTCTTGGTAATGATTCTAATGTTCATGAGAATATGATGCTGCCTAAATTGGATACATTTGTTTTGCTTACAAATGAAGGGCCTAGCTTGGAGAAGGATGAACATTGGAGCAAGAACAAGCATGGAGATGATGGCATGCGCAAGGGGAACAAGAACGGAGTTACAAGTGATGATTTCAGGACTTTGAAGCCACCATAATGGGTGCATGAAGCCTTGGACGAAATATACAAGATGCCACTTCATAAATTTCGTCCCGAGGCTATTTTAGGTGCTGCGTCACCTTATTATTGGGCCAGGCCCATGTAATTTCGAAATACATAAGTATAGGCTATTTTTAGAGTCCGTATGTGTGGGGAAACAAGAGATAAGGGTTGATTTCGGACCCCTCCACCAAGGGCCACGAAATTCCCCCCCTCTTCCTCCATATATACAGCCCTTAGGGCATCGTTTAGACTTTGGGTTTTGTTTAGATTAAAAGTTCGCCATAGCTGCAACTTCGCGTACTTCGTTTGTGTTCAACGACCAGACAAAGGCGTCACAGAACCCCACCTTGATCAATAAAGCTTTCATCTTATATTCGCAATATCCAGATTGCAATCTTAGTTTCTTGCTTCTTCTTCGTTTGCTCGCAGGAAACAGACCCTCGTGGTCAGGTTGATCGTGCTCCGGCGTGGTCAATAACCTCTCGGAGTTGGTTTAGCGATTGCTAAGGCGCGACGTCCTCGCACGTTCGTAGTCGGATCGTCAAAGTCGACTTCCACCAAAGCGAAATCCACCATCTCATCGAAAGACGGGACACCTTTGCCTCTATCATAATATCACTCGTTTATTCCATCTTGCTTGTAAAGCTGAACGTGAAGTGCAGGATCGACAAGCATTGGGGCGAACTAACTTTTCTGCAGGCCGACCTTCATCATGGACACCACGTGCATCTTCTACTTCAACTGCACCAGCACCTCCATCCGGTGCCACCTCCAGCCGTGATACAAAAAAACAGGCACAACCACCATTATCTGCCAAGAGCGCACCTGCGGGGCCTGCACAGCGTTCTTCTTCTTCCATGGCATCAACAGGGCACACAAGTGATATTATTTGTCGTCGTTGTAAGGGAGGAGGTCATTATGCGAGGGAATGCAAATCTCCGCGTGTGATGATTGCTACCGCGGATGGTGGATATGAGTCCGCTAGTGACTATGATGAGGAGACATTGGCTCTTATTACACGTGAAGAACATGGTGGAGATGATTCTGATCATGAGACGCAATACATGGCTCCTGAAGACGCTGACAGGGATGAATGTTTAGTTGCTCAACGTGTTTTGAGTGTGCAGGTCACACAAGCTGAGCAAAATCAGAGGCACAATTTGTTCCATACCAAGGGAGTTGTGAAGGAACGTTCTGTGCGCGTCATAATAGACGGAGGGAGCTGCAACAACTTGGCTAGCATGGAGATGGTGGAGAAGCTTTCTCTCACCACAAGACCACATCCACATCCTTACTACATCCAATGGTTCAACAACAGCGGCAAGGTTAAGGTAACACGTACTGTTCGTGTGCATTTTAGTATCTCTACATATGCTGATTATGTTGATTGTGATGTGGTACTGATGAGGACATCAATACAATTGTTACACCCACAGCCCCTGCTACTATACATACTGGACCAATTACTAGAGCTCGTGCACGCCAACTAAATTACCAGGTACTTTCGTTTCTTGGTAATGATTCTAATGTTCATGAGAATATGATGCTGCCTAAATTGGATACATTTGTTTTGTTTACAAATGAAGGGCCTAGCTTGGAGAAGGATGAACATTGGAGCAAGAACAAGCATGGAGATGATGGCATGCGCAAGGGGAACAAGAACGGAGTTACAAGTGATGATTTCAGGACTTTGAAGCCACCATAATGGGTGCATGAAGCCTTGGACGAAATATACAAGATGCCACTTCATAAATTTCGTCCCGAGGCTATTTTAGGTGCTGCGTCACCTTATTATTGGGCCAGGCCCATGTAATTTCGAAATACATAAGTATAGGCTATTTTTAGAGTCCGTATGTGTGGGGAAACAAGAGATAGGGTTGATTTCGGACCCCTCCACCAAGGGCCACGAAATTCCCCCCTCTTCCTCAATATATACAGCCCTTAGGGCATCGTTTAGACTTTGGGTTTTGTTTAGATTAAAAGTTCGCCATAGCTGCAACTTCGCGTACTTCGTTTGTGTTCAACGACCAGACAAAGGCGTCACAGAACCCCACCTTGATCAATAAAGCTTTCATCTTATATTCGCAATATCCAGATTGCAATCTTAGTTTCTTGCTTGTTCTTCGTTTGCTCGCAGGAAACAGACCTTCGTGGTCAGGTTGATCGTGCTCCGGCGTGGTCAATAACCTCTCGGAGTTGGTTTAGCGATTGCTAAGGCGCGACGTCCTCGCACGTTCGTAGTCGGATCGTCAAAGTCGACTTCCACCAAAGCGAAATCCACCATCTCATCGAAAGACGGGACACCTTTGCCTCTATCAGTTTTCCTTAGTTAACTCATGCATTTTTAAAATCAATTCAGCACGTTGTTTAGCATCAAAATTAACCTTCTCCGAAGATGGAAGAGGCAACAAATCAATAGGTGCACGAGGTAGGAAACCATACACAACTTCAAAAGGGCACATCTTAGTAGTAGAATGCAATGAACGATTATAAGCAAATTCAATATGAGGCAAGCATTCCTCCCACATTTTCTTATTATTCTTCAAAACAGCCCTAAGCATAGTAGACAACGTTCTATTGACTACTTCAGTTTGTCCATCAGTTTGGGGGTGACAAGTAGTACTAAAAAGCAGTTTAGTCCCCAACTTAGCCCATAAACATCTCCAAAAGTGGCTAAGAAATTTAGTATCACGATCTGAAACAATAGTATTTGGCACACCATGCAAGTGAATAATTTCACGAAAGAACAAATCAGCAACATTAACAGCATCATCGCTTTTATCACATGGTATAAAGTGTGCCATTTTCGAGAATCTATCCACGACAACAAATATGCTATCCCTCCCCTTCTTTATTTGAGGTAAACCTAAAACAAAGTCCATAGATATATCCTCCCAAGGAACACTAGGTACAGGCAAAGGCATATATAAACCATGAGGATTGAGTCGTGACTTAGCTTTTTGACATGTAGTGCAGCGAGGAATAATACGCTCAACATCCCGTCTCATCTTTGGCCAAAAGAAATGTGTAGCAAGTACGTCCTCCGTCTTCTTCACGCCAAAGTGTCCCATTAATCCTCCTCCATGCGCCTCCTGCAACAACAAAAGACGAACGGAGCTAGCTGGAATGCATAGCTTGTTAGCACGAAACACAAATCCATCGTTAACGACGAACTTGTTCCACATTCTTCCTTCTTTACAATTCTGCATTACATCTTTAAAATCAGCATCATGCACATATTGATCTTTGATGGTCTCCAAACCAAATATTTTGAAGTCAAGTTGTGAAAGCATAGTATAGCGACGAGACAATGCATCAGCAATAACATTTTCTTTTCCCTTCTTGTGTTTAATGACATAAGGGAAAGTCTCAATGAATTCAACCCATTTAGCATGTCTACGATTCAATTTAGCTTGACTTTTAATATGTTTCAAAGATTCATGATCAGAATGTATAACAAATTCTTTGGGCCATAAATAATGTTGCCATGTTTCTAAAGTCCGAACAAGAGCATATAATTCTTTATCATAAGTAGAATAATTCAGACTAGGCCCACTCAATTTTTCAGAAAAGTATGCAACAGGTTTGCCATCTTGTAATAACACACCTCCTAATCCAATTCCACTAGCATCACATTCAAGCTCAAAAGTCTTATTAAAATTAGGAAGTTGGAGTAAAGGAGCATGTGTCAACTTATCTTTCAATACCATGAAGGCTTCTTCCTGTGTGGTACCCCAAAGAAAAGGCACATCTTTCTTTGTAAGCTCATTGAGAGGTGCAGTAATGGTGCTGAAATCTCTCACAAAACGCCTATAGAATCCAGCGAGGCCAAGAAAACTCCTCACTTGTGTGACCGTTTTGGGCTGCGGCCAACTCTCAATAGCTTCAATCTCGGCTTTATCAACTTCAATTCCCTGTGGAGTAACAACATAGCCAAGAAAAGATACTCGGTCGGTGCAAAAGGTGCACTTCCCAAGGTTACCAAACAAACGTGCATCACGTAGAGCAATAAAAACAGCACGTAAATGTTCCAAATGTTCTTCCAAAGATCTGCTATAAATCAATATGTCATCAAAGTAAACTACCACAAATCGTCCAATGAAAGCACGTAAAACTTCGTTCATTAATCTCATGAAAGTATTAGGTGCATTAGTTAACCCAAAAGGCATGACTAACCACTCATATAATCCAAACTTAGTTTTAAATGCTGTTTTCCATTCATCTCCCAATTTCATACGAATTTGATGGTAGCCACTACGCAAATCAACTTTGGAGAATATTGTAGAGCCACTCAATTCATCAAGCATATCATCTAGCCTAGGAATAGGATGACGATAACGAATAGTAATATTATTAATGCCTCTACAATCAACACACATACGTGATGTACCATCCTTTTTCGGCACTAGAATAATAGGAACAGCACAAGGACTAAGGGATTCGCGTATATAACCTTTGTTGAGAAGCTCTTGTACTTGACGCATAATCTCCTTCGTCTCCTCTGGATTGGTACGGTATGGTGCACGGTTTGGCAGTGAAGCACCGGGAATTAAGTCAATCTGATGCTCAATCCCTCGAATAGGCGGTAATCCCGGTGGCACGTCTTGTGGAAAAACGTCAGCGAACTCCTGCAAAATGTTAGTGACAGTAGGAGGCAAAGAGGAAGGCACGTCCTCGAATGAAAATAATGCCTCTTTGCACACAAAAGCATAGCAAACAGATTTGTTGAAATCTAGCTCATCAATATCAGATTTGGTGGCAAATAAACATGCACTTTTCAATTTAATTTCAGAAGCAACACTAGATGGTTTATTATTAGGCTTCATTTGTTGCTCAAATTCTTTTGCCACAATCTGATTTTCACTCTTATTCTTCTCCTGTTTTGCTTTATTAGCTCTATTAATATCATCTTTCAAAATGGAATCAGGAGTCATAGGAAGCAAAGTAATATTTTTATCCTTATGAACAAGAGTATAGTGATTGTTTCTACCATGGTGTACATAATTTTTATCAAATTGCCATGGTCTACGAAGTAATAAGGAACATGCTTGCATAGGTACCACATCACAATCAACATAATCAGCATATGTAGAGATACTAAAATGCACACGAACAGTACGTGTTACCTTAACCTTGCCGCTGTTGTTGAACAATTGGATGTAGTAAGGATGTGGATGTGGTCTTGTGGTGAGAGAAAGCTTCTCCACCATCTCCATGCTAGCCAAGTTGTTGCAGCTCCCTCCGTCTATTATGACGCGCACAGAACGTTCCTTCACAACTCCCTTGGTATGGAACAAATTGTGCCTCTGATTTTGCTCAGCTTGTGTGACCTGCACACTCAAAACACGTTGAGCAACTAAACATTCATACCTGTCAGCGTCTTCAGGAGCCATGTATTGCGTCTCATGATCAGAATCATCTCCACCATGTTCTTCACGTGTAATAAGAGCCAATGTCTCCTCATCATAGTCACTAGCGGACTCATATCCACCACCCTCGGTAGCAATCATCACACGCGGAGATTTGCATTCTCTCGCATAATGACCTCCTCCCTTACAACGACGACAAATAATATCACTTGTATGCCTTGTTGATGCCCTGGAAGAAGAAGAACTCTGTGCAGGCCCGGCAGGTGCGCTCTTGGCAGATAATGGTGGTTGTTCCTGTTTTCTTGTATCACGGCTGTAGGAGGCACCTGATTGAGGTGCTGGTGCAGTTGAAGTAGAAGATGCACGCGGTGTCCATGATGAAGGTCGGCCTGCAGAAAAGTTAGTTCGCGCCAATGCTTGTCGATCCTGCACTTCACGTTCAGCTTTACAAGCAAGATGGAATAAACGAGTGATATTAGTATACTCCTTATAGTCTAGAATGGTCTGAATCTCTCTATTTAATCCACCCAGAAAACGTGCAAGCATAGCTTCATTCTCCTCAACAATACCACATCGAATCATGCCAGTTTGTAATTCCTGATAATATTCTTCTACAGAATTTTTTCCTTGTCTTAAACACTGCAATTTTTGAAGCAATTCACGTTGATAATATGGTGGAACCCAACGCGTACGCATAGCAGTTTTCAAAGCAGCCCAAGTAGTTGGAATAGGATATAATCTACAATGTTCAGACCACCAGACACATGCAAAACTAGTGAAAGCACAAACAGCAGCAGCAACCCGTCTCTCCTCGGGATATTGTAAACATGTAAAACGTTGTTCAGTTTCTAACTCCCAAGTAAGATATATATCAGGAACATATCTACCCTCAAATGGTGGAATATTCAATTTCAGTTTAGGAATATGGACATCATCTCATACCTGAGGTGGTGGTGCAGGCCTACCATTACGAATATATACCTGAGGTCGACCTGCTGGTGGTGGTGCTGGTGGTTGCACGTAGTTCTGATTTTGAGCAACCTCATCCTCGTAATCTCCCACATAATCATCCTCCTCCGCATCAGCAGCAGGAGCCACAGAAGTATCAACAGCAGCACCAACAGTTTGGCCAAACGCAAGAGGAACACGGCTCGCTCGGCGGAGGTCTATTTCGCGACGTGGAGGTAGTCGTTGTTGTTGTTGTTGGAGAGGTGCGTTAGGTGCAGCGGGTGGTGGTGGTGGAAGACGCGCGAGCAATTCATTAAACTTGTTATCGAGCTTTGTTTCGAATGTCTTCTCCATGCCATCTATCTTCTCCATGGCCTCTTCAAATCTGTTTAGGACGTCTTGCACCTGTTCACTCATCATTTGCTGAAATTTATCATGCAAATCCTTATTCGTCATGTTCTCCCAGTTAGTCTCGTCGGCTTGTGATCCTGGCATGGTTAGCAGCAATAGAAACACGCGAGAATATGATCCTACAGACTACTAACAAGAGGTGGTGGTGGGTGTCACAAATCCGTCAAGCAAATCTCAAATTCTTACCAGTTCTTACCCAGCAGCAGGCGGTGATCGGCAACCGTTGTAGTCAAAAACTCTCAAAGCTTGGATAGAGCGATTACCAGGGAGTGTCAAATGCACGACGTAGATGTATGTGGAGCTGGGAAGGCTTATAATATGGTAGCAAAAAGGGTCAGCAATAATCAATTCAGAGATGCAAAGTTGAATAAACGCTCAACAACGGTACTGTGCTGGTCCTAGGCTAGACTGTGCTAGAGACGCGAGCCTAGAACACCAACAAAATCACGGCGCGGCACGTAAACAAGGGAAAAGCACACTCTGGAATTTTTTTTCCGCACTTTTTTTTGTGCTCTTTTTTTTTGCGCTGCTTTTTTTTGCGAAAAATCACTATAATGGTGAGTGTCTCAAAACTGTTCCTAGCTCAAACTGACAGGATGGGCACGAAATTTTTTTGACCAATTTTTTTTCGACTGCCCGGACCCAAAAACTGGAAACGGGTCAAAAAAAACTTCCTATAATGGCACCTGTCTCAAAACACTCAGAAACACCTAAAAATAGGATAGCCAGAAATTTTTCCGAAAAATGCGTTTTCGAAAAATTTTGGGCCTAAACGGAGCATGGTTTCCGGACTCTTTTTTTTCCGAAACCTACTCCGGCAAGGAAACACGAATCAGAATCTAGATGGATCTCGAAAACATACCTAATATGACAAGAACTCGGATTGGTGGTGGATATATGGTGGTAGATGGCAGCGGTGGTGGTATATGACAGCTGTGGTGGTATATGGATACGGATTCGAAGCGGTGGCGGATAAGCGGTGGTGGTAGATGGCAGGGGTGATGATGATGGTGCGGCGGCGGCGTGACAACTTATGACCAGAACTCGAAACTCTAAAAGACTAGACTCTAAGACCAGCAACTAGACACGACGATGCAACCGCAAATTCAACAAAGCAAAACCCTAAAAAGATTATGCAAAGGCTCAGATTGGTTCGGATATGATGAACTAACCCTAATTTTTTTTGTGGCTTTTTCGTGGACTATAGGTATGAAGAACAGACTCGATCTAAACTACGAAAAACTGTAAAATCTCACCGAGCAACCTGGAGATCTGATACCACTTGATAGAGGCAAAGGTGTCCCATCTTTCGATGAGATGATGGATATCGCTTTGGTGGCAGTCGACTTTGACGATCCGACTACGAACGTGCAATGACGTCGCGCCTTAGCAATCGCTAAACCAACTCCGAGAGGTTATTGACCACACCGGAGCACGATCAACCTGACCACGAGGGTCTGTTTCCTACGAGCAAACGAAGAACAAGCGAGAAACTGAGATTGCAATCTCGATATTGCGAATATAAGATGAAAGCTTTATTGATCAAGGTGGGGTTCTGTGACGCCTTTGTGTGGTCGTTGAACACAAACGAAGTACGCGAAGTTGCAGCTATGGCGAACTTTTAATCTAAACAAAACCCAAAGTCTAAACGATGCCCTAAGGGTTGTATATATGGAGGAAGAGGGGGGAATTTCGTGGCCCTTGGTGGAGGGGTCCGAAATCAACCCTATCTCTTGTTTCCCCACACATACGGACTCTAAAAATAGCCTATACTTATATATTTCGAAATTACATGGGCCTGGCCCAATAATAAGGTGACGCAGCACCTAAAATAGCCTCGGGACGAAATTTATGAAGTGGCATCTTGTATATTTCGTCCAAGGCTTCATGCACCCATTATGGTGGCTTCAAAGTCCTGAAATCATCACTTGTAACTCCATTCTTGTTCTTGCTCCAATGTTCATCCTTCTCCAAGCTAGGCCCTTCATTTGTAAGCAAAACAAATGTATCCAATTTAGGCAGCATCATATTCTCATGAACATTAGAATCATTACCAAGAAACGAAAGTACCTGGTAATTTAGTTGGCATGCACGAGCTCTAGTAATTGGTCCAGTATGTATAGCAGCAGGGGCTGTGGGTGTAACAATTGTAGTGATGTCCTCATCACCTTGCGTTTAGTATCTGCATAACTCTTCTACCTTGACTGGCTACCTTGAGTCTGTCTCGAATCAACTTAACCTTCTCTTCAGAGTCTTTGATTAATTCTGGTCCGAACAACTGTCGATCTCCAACTTCATCCCACGATAATGTTGTCCTGCACCTTCTTCCATACAAGGCTTCGAAAGGGGCCATCTTCAAACTGGCTTGATAACTGTTGTTTTAGGAGAACTCTGCATAGGGAAAATTGTCATCCCAACTAGATCCATAATCTAGTGCATAAGCTCTCAACATGTCCTCCAGAATCTGATTGACTCTCTCGGTCTGTCCATCTGTCTATGGATGAAAGGTTGTACTAAACTCTAGCCTGGTACCCATAGTTTCATGCAACTGATTCCAAAACATTGAAGTAAACTGTGTTCCTCTATCTGATACGATGGTCCTCGGAACTCCGTGCAGACATACGATCCTGGTCATGTATATCTTTACCAACTTAGCACTCGTATAAGTTGTCTTCACAGGAATGAGATGGGCTACTTTTGTCAAACGATCAACTAAAACCCAAATAGAGTCACAGCTTGAACGAGTCCTGGGTAATCCAGTGATAAAAATCCATGCCAAGTTTATCCCACTTCCATTCGGGTATTGGCAATGGCTGTAGCAATCCTCCTGGTTTCTGATGCTCGGCCTTAACTCTCTGACATACATCACATACTGCTACATACTCGGCAATATCCTTCTTCATTCCTGTCCACCAGAAACTTTCCTTCAAATACAGATACATCTTACTGTTGCCTGGGTGAATCGAGTAAGGCGAATCATGAGCCTCCTGAAGAATCAACTTCCTGATCTCAGGGTCATTAGGCACATAAATATGATCCTCAAACCATAAGGTGTCGTGCTCATCCTCAGGAAATCCTTTAGCCTGTCCTTTACTCATCCTTTCCTTTATATTAGCAATCTCTTTGTCCATCTTCTGGGCTTCTCTGATCTTACCCAACAAAGAGGACTGAATTTCCAATGCTGCAACATAACCCCTCGGAACTATCTCCAAGCATAACTCTCGAAGGTCATCTGCTAACACCTAGGTAGTCCTCCGGTTGAGCGTGTTAACATAACTCTTGCGGCTCAACGCATCTCCTATGACATTGGCCTTTGTGGGATCATAGTGCAATCTCACGTAACAAACCTTTATGAGCTCCAACCATCTCCTTTGCCTGAGGTTTTACTCCTTCTGCGTGAAGATGTACTTCAAACTCTTATGATCCGTGTATACATCACAACGGTTTCTGATGAGAAAGTGTCTCCATGTCTTGAGTGCATGCACTACGACTGCTAAATCCAAATCATGTGTAGCATAACTCAACTCATGAGGTCGAAGCTATCGCGAGGCATATGAAACAACTCTTCCTTCCTACATAAGCACACCTCCAAGTCCTCGACGGGAAGCGTCGCAATACACTTGAAAATCCTTGCGTTGATCTGGGAGAATCAACATTGGGGCTGTAACCAAACGTTTCTTCAACCCCTAAAAACTGGCCTCACAATCCTCAGTCCATTAAATTTGGTGTCCTTCTTCAATAGCTCCATCATGGGCTTTGCAATATTGGAGAAATTCTCAATAAATCTCTGGTAATAACCTACGAGTCCAAGAAAACTTCTGATCTCTTCCACTGAGGTGGGTGCTAACCATTTAGTGACAGAAGCAACCTTGGTAGGGTCTGCTGCCATTCCTTCTCTGGATACAACATGGCCGAGAAATCCAACTTCCTTTAACCAAAACTCGCATTTGCTGAACTTGGCATACAACTGATGTTCTCTGAGCTTCACAAGAACGAAACGCAAATGCTCCTTATGTTCCTCTTCATTCTTCAAGTAGACCAATATGTCATCAATGAACACCACGACGAATTTATCCAAAACTTCCATGAACACCTTGTTCATCATACTCATGAAATAGGCAGGGGCATTAGTCAAACCAAATGACATAACTATATAGCCCATACCTCGTGGTAAAAGATGTCTTAGGTATATCATGCTCCCGGATCTTCAACTGGTGATAACCTGATCAAAGATCGATCTTGGAGAAAACTTTAGCTCCTTGCAGCTGGTCAAACAAATCATTGATCATCGGTAGAGGGTATTTATTCTTGATCGTCACCTCATTCAGCGCACGATAATCAACAACCGTCCTTAAAGATCCATCCTGCTTCTCCACTAGAAGTACTGGGGCTCCCCAAGGTGATGAACTTGGTCAAATATAACCTTTCTCCAGTAACTCCTTAATCTGCTTCTTAATTTCCTCCAGATCCTTAGCTGGCATCCGATACGGTCGCTTGGATATTGGTCCGGTGCCTGGCGATAACTCAATCAAAAACTCAATGTCTCAATCTGGTGGCATGCCTGGTAACTCCTCCGGAAATACGTCGGGATAATTCTTCACCACTGGTATTTCCTCCTGTACAACTCCTGATAAGGAATTCACCTTAGTCCTCCTCAGCGCATGCCTGGATACATACTTGATCCTCTTTCCTTCCACGGTGGTGAGAAGAATCGATTTACTGGCGCAATCGATGTTTCCCTCCTACTTGGATAGCCAATCCATGCCTAGTATCACATCCAATCCTTGTGACTCCAGGACAATCAGGTTGGTTAGGAAAACATGCCTACCTATGGTTACTGGCAACTGATAGCATCCCCTACTAGCGATATACTCCACTCCTGGGGAACTTACTAACATAGGTGACTTAAGGGCTACCGTTGGCAACTTATACTTATCCACAAATCCACTTGATATGAATGAATGCGATGCACCAGTATCAAAAAGAACAAGTGCTATAAATGCATTAATCAAAAACTTACCGACAACTGCGTCGGGTTGATCCTCAATCTCCTCCACATTGACGTGGTTCACATGACCTTTGGTGAAGGGGTTGGGCTTCTTTGGAGAACCTCCATTGCCATTTCCATTATTAGCTTCAGGACAATCATTGGCATAATGTCCGGTCTTCTGGCACTTGAAACAAGTAATGTGGCTAAGATCCCCCTTGGCTAGTGTTGAGGTGTTGGAACGGTTATGACTGCTGCTTCCTCCATTCCCGTTGCCATTCTTAGGGCCACTGTGGTTGTGCGAACTTGCTCCATTGTGCGTGTGTCCTCCATGGTTATGGCCTCCATGGTTATGACTATGTCCTCCCGAGTACGGGGTATAGCAAGGCTTCTGCTGAGCTCCAGATTTGTTCCACCCCTGTCCATACTTCCTCTTGCGATTATCAATCTACTGTTGCTTGCCTTCTATCATGAGGGCCCTGTATACCAACACCTAGTAGTTGTTAAATGTTGATACCATCAACTGCATGCTCAGCTCATTGTTGAGTCCCTCAAGAAATTTTTCGTGCTTTGCGGCATCTATGGCCACATCATCTAGGGCATAGCATGCTAACTTGCTAAACTCATCCACATACTGTCCCATTGTATGGCCTCCTTGGCGCAAGTTGCGAAACTCGCGCTTCTTCATGCTCATAGCTCCTGCTAAAACATGGGCGGTGCAGAAAGCCCGCTGAAACTGATCCCATGTAACTGTATCAATGTGGTAAGTGGCGGTGAAGTTCTCCCACCAAGATGATGTGGGTCCATCAAGCTGATGTGCGGCAAAGTGCACTCTCACTACTAGGGAAAACCCTAGTAGTAGCGCGGGTTTAGTGCCCACTAGTAGTGCGGGTAACTGTGCTACTAATAAGGCGCTACAGCTATTACTTAGCAGTAGCGCGTACGACGTGCACTACTGCTAAGACTCATAGCCGCAGCGTTTGTTCTATAACGCACTGCTGCTAATCTAGCTAGTAGCAGCGTGTTTCATGTCCATCTCTACTAGTATTCTTTTTTGCTTTTTTTATTTTGAGTGTATTTATATGCCGTTATACAAAGTTTGGTACAATACCAATTATGAGGTTTATATCATTATGTCCATAACAGTGTGTCAAATAAATGTGGATTAGGTTCAAGTGGAGGTAATATGTGGTGCATGTCAAAAGTATACTACTAATCCAAACTTGATCTAGTTTGGACTAGTAGTACTTTCGATGTGCACCACATGTTGCCTCCACTTGAATCTAATCCGCCAGCACAAGCTATGTAATCATCATCATAGTCATTACCACCAACAATAGTTATTTAATCATCATAGTCATAGTGTAGCACATCATCATCTTAAAACTCATTCTAGCTAGCTAATCACCACCCACACTAGCTGCGGTAGCTATCTAATCACCATCAACACTAGCTAATAATAATCATCATAGTCATTACCACCAACACTAGCTATGTAATCATCATAGTCATAGTGTAGCACATCATCATCTTCAAACTCATCTCTAGCTAGCTAATTAATCACTCCTGCTGCTCTCTCTCAGGTAAAATAACATAAAACATGTGTAGCTCTCCTACTTCATCAAGTTGGAGCATGCAGATGAACCTGTCTCCTAATCGTGGGCTGCGCTTCTGATTGCTGCCCCCTAGTACTTCTCTGCGATCGCTCACAATTTTGCTCCAGTCTTTCACTATTAAGCATTCCTTGCTATTAGAAATCCTGTATGCACTAAAGTGCATTGTAGGATATCTTGGCCGTAAGCTAACAATTCTCATGCGACCTTTAGTCTCCATCCAATGAGGCACAACATTCATCAGGAGTCCCTGTTGAAGAACATCGTATAGTAACATACTTAGCAATGAAGTTTAGCTTAAAAATAATGTATGCAAAAGATGCACTGAGGACAAATAGTAAAAATCTTACCATCTTTCCTAAATAGATGTGACCATAGTTAAGTACGAACACTATTGGACGCACGTTTTGAGTACTAAGATTTTCAAGTCCAAAAAAATAATTTGTCTTCACAGTATGAAGATCCTCAAGCCATGAAACATAATGACTTATCTCCTTGCAGTTTAGTTCAGCCTCGGGACAGTAGTAGGTCCTGTCTACCAAGCGCCGGACACGTTTGCTTGATTGGAAATAAGCTGTCAATAGAAATGAGTTGTCAACTATTTTTGAATAGACAATATCAAAGACATAAATATGGTTGAGAAACTCACATAATGGTATAACTGGAGGCGTCTGCACATCGACCCAGATGTCGATATTACCTTCAATATCATCTTCTAGATGAATATCAAAGATGATAACCATATCAGGCTCAAATGCATAAGTCCTGCATAGTGCTTGCCAAGTTCTGCATCCAAAATAGGTGTAGGTGTCTGCGTTGTATAATTTTGCGTGGAAAATACAACCATGCCCGGTCATCAAGTAAACTCTCTTTACCACTATAGTAGTTTTCATAGGATTGAAACCTATCTTATCCAAGACAAAAACTCTTGCATGGCAGGGGATACGCTAGTAGAATAGTAAAAAAATTAAATTATAAGTTGAAGCAAATGAAGCAGATGTCATGCTTAATTACGAAAAAAGACTTGTCATTGTGACTTACTGTATCCACTTCGAAGTTCTCGTCCAGCTTGATGCTGAAGCGCTATCATCATCTAGCAAGATTCTGTCGCACAGGTCGCACTCGTCTTTGTAGTATTTGCAAATACCGAAAACCTTTTGATCGTCAGTCATTTCCTATGTTCATAGTTGAAACATTAATTGAAAATCGATTGAATACAACTACCAGGATACTCAACACACAAATCCAGGGCACTCGATATTTCCTACATATTCTGGCACAAGTCATGCAAAAATTCACGGAAAAATCTGGCATGACCTTTGCTAAAATAGGACATATCGAGCGCCTGAAATTTGCCGGAACAAAAATGAATCTACACTCCGGCAAAACATAGGCCACACAGAGGTGTAACCTGCAAACAGGACCGGCCACTTGGGCAAGCACATATCCTATTTGAGCAACACATGATATACATTTCAAAATATCTTATAGGACTCATATTGACATAAGCATTCAATAAGAAAAACCAAATCATAAAATAAATAAGTATTCAAATTAGCATGCATTCAATAAGCAAAAGTAAATCATCTCTTGCATCCGTACATCGTCGAATATTATCACTAATACATCCCGAACAGTACCATACATATAACATCAGTAATACAACTAAAACCCTAGCAAACGACGGGTATAAGCGCGGGCGGTGGACACCCAAAGAGAAGGAACAATCATAGGATCATAGCTCCAGTGAGATCCCTGGAGAACCTGCCAGGTATTGGAGAACTATGCTCCAGCGCAAACAAGTAGCGATGGGCGTGCGCGTCCTCCCCGCTGACACGGTGACGTACCACCTCCGTGGGGTCCTCAAGCCTCTCGTCCGTCACTGGCCCACGAAACCGCCACCAAAGAAGGTTCGGGTCAACGACGGGCTGACTCCTCACCAAGCTGCACCCCCGGTAGGTAGCGCCTCCCAGTCCCGGACATGTCCCATCTGGTCAAGCAGGCATCCTCCACCGAGTCGACGACGAGGATGTGGGATAGGCATCGTCTGTGTCCGTGTGGGAAAAATTGCTTTAACTAAAAAATAACAATAAATGTGACATCTTCAACTAGTTCTATTAATTCAACTAGTTCTTACTAAAAATGAACTTAATATAAATAAAAATAAACTAGTACCTAATTAGTACCTAGTTCTTACTAACTAATTTGTACCTAGGAACTACTGCCCTAATTACCATCTAATTTGATGAACCTAGGGTGTGGAAAGTGGTAGCGGATATTCCAATTATCCAACTTAAAATTGAATAAGTGGTCAAATTTTACTCGTTTTATGATTCATCTTAGAAATTTGATTCGTTTCCACCCTTACATGAACCCTAACTAATTTGAGCCGCATCCGCATCCGATTCGTTTCCGCCCTTACATGAACCCTAACTAATTTGATGCAACAAAAATTTGAAGAACCCTAGGCAGAGGTAGGGGAGAGGGAGGAGCAGGCATGCTCACCTCGGGTGCCTGTGGTGAGGGAGGAGCAGGCGGCGTCGAGGTCGAGGTCGGGGCGCGGGTGCGCGGCGGAGGGCGGCGTCGAGGTCGGGGTCGGGGGCGGCGTTCGGGGCCGCGTCGAGGTGGGGGGCGGGGGCGACGTCCAATCCGGGGTCGGGGGCGGGGGCGAGGGTGTGTGAAGAGCGCGCAGTGGCCGACGGGCGACGGCAGCGGCGAGAGCGAAGGAGTTGGATTTGGGGGAAGTGGCCGTGGGGAAGGACGAAACCCATGGTTAAGTCAGAAGTAGCAGTAGCGCCTTCCAGAAAGCGCGCTACTGATAAGTTAGCTACATCGCGTTCTGCGATACGCGCTACTTTTACTCCTTTCTCTTTTTTTCCTTTCATTTATTTTTCTTTACAATTTTTTTCCTTTTACCTTCTTCTATTTCTTTCATTTTCATTTACTTTTCTATTTTCTTTCCATTTAATTTTACATCCTTTAGCAGTAGCGCGTTTTAGCGTAAATGCGCTGCTACAAAGCAAGTAGCCGTAGCGCGGTTCTATATATATTGCTACTACTATGTGTAGCCTATCGGCTAAGCTGTGGGAATTTTAGTAGTAGCGTGTTTAGAATTAGGCGCGCTACTGCTACTTAGCACCAGCGTGCGTTTTTGACCCGTGCTTCTGCTATAGTTCTGTGTATAAGGTTTTCCCTAGTAGTGTCTCTCCACATCTGTGCATCCTGCAATGGTCAACTCTCTTCCAATCTTGCGGAGCCAATCATCTACAACAATCGGCTCGGTGCTGCTAGAGAACACCGGTGGATTCAACCTCCGAAAGCGGGCTAGGTTGTCAACAGGAGGTGGTGGAGGTGGGTTGTTGTTATTGCCTTGGTTCTAGTTCTGAACTAGCATCTGCATCAAGACATTCTACTGCTGGATCAATAGAGTGAGCTCCAGTGGAAACGCAAATCCATAGTCACGTCTGGGAGGCATCTGATGGGTTAGAAGGGGTGAGAAATCAGGATAGAAATAGGTCTAAGAGAGATCACTACCCATATGCTCATGAGACAAACACAATCAATTCACTTGATTCAATAGCACACAAGGTTCACACAAGCGATCTAAACCACGGTTACAAACTCGATCGATGCTAACTACTTGGAGGAATACTACAAGTTACAATGGTGGTCATCTAGAAATTTTGAACAGAGGAAGACTCCATGATATCTTCTCCAGCTTCGTCAATGTAGTCGTCATCACTGTCATCATTTGCATCACTGTTCGTGTCGGTGTCGTCCAAGATGATGTAGTCCTTCGAACGGATCTCCTTGGCTGATTCTTGCTTGTGACTCTCCACTGGTAGTCCTAGCTTCCTCTTCAGATCTTCATGCTTCTCTAGTAGTACAACAATTTCTTCCTCATATCCATCGCATGTAAACTTGAGTTCCTCTTCTAGCTCGTTGTTCTTCTTCATCAGCTTCTTGATCTTCTTCATGTTGAAACATAGTTGATTCTCTTGTCGACAAATAGGATCACCCATCTCCTGAATGTAAGCTGCAATTGATCCATCCCTCCTGGTACGGATCATCTTCCATTCTTCATCTCGGCGGCCACATATTTGATAGATAGTGTATTCCAGCTCCTTGTGATACACCTCACATATGCGTACAAAGGTGATATGGGCTGCCATGCTCTTTCCTAAACTCCAGCTTGGTGCATCCAGGTAGAAATCAATAGGCTCCATTGTTGGCGCGAATGTCCTCCCAGGTACCCAGACTTTGATCTTCCAGCGCTCCTCCTCCAGTACCGTTGTAGAGAAAGTCCCCGTGAAGCTTGGTAGTCTGATGTTCAGGTACTTAGTGACTTCCTTCAAGTGTCGTCCGAAAGGGGTGTCATCATCCGGCTGAGTGAACTTGTTCTGGGATCCGCCATCTATAGAGTAGAAATAGAAGAGAATTAGAAATGAGCAAAGAAGAGAATTCTTGTGGCTTATTCTAGTGTTCGTGTCCTAGAGTCAGCGTGTGCTCTCATACCATCTTGTAGCGACCATGATCCAATCTCCGTCTACGAGCATGGCTAAGCAATAATAAAGTAATACATATATTCCCGGGGTGATCAAAAGGTATTAGGTTCCTACATCAAGTACTACAACCAAACCACATGTTCTCAACCCTACTCATGCAAATATTTGAGGGGCAATACTAATGCATGATACATCTCCGTCGTATCTACTTTTCCAAACACTTTTGCCCTTGTTTTGGACTCTAACTTGCATGATTTGAATGGAACTAACCCGGACTGACGCTGTTTTCAGCAGAACTGCCATGGTGTTATTTTTGTGCAGAAATAAAAGTTTTCGGAATGGCCTGAAAATCCACAGAGCAACTTTTTGGAATTAATAAAAAATATTGGCGAAAGAATCAACGTCAGGGGCCCACACCCTGTCCACCAGAGTGGGGGGCGCGCCCCCTGCCTCGTGGGCCCCCTGAGACCTCAACTCCAACTCCATATATTCATGTCCGGGGAGAAAAAAATCAGAGAGAAGGATTCATCGTGTTTTACGATACGAAGCCGCCGCCAAGCCCTAAACTCTCTCGCAAGGGCTGATCTGGAGTCCGTTCGGGGCTCCAGAGAGGGGCATTTGTCTCCGTCGTCATCATCAACCATCCTCCATCACCAATTTCATGATGCTCACCGCCATGCATGAGTAATTCCATCATTGGCTTGCTGGACGGTGATGGGTTGGATGAGATTTACCATGTAATCGAGTAGTTTTGTTAGGGTTTGATCCCTAGTATCCACTGTGTTCTGAGATTGATGTTGCTATGACTTTGCTATGCTTAATGCTTTTCACTAGGGCCCGAGTGCCATGATTTAAGATCCGAACCTATTATGTTTTCATGAATATATGTGAGTTCTTGATGCTATCTTGCAAGTCTATAGTCACCTATTATGTGTTATGATCCGTTAACCCCGAAGTGACATTAATTGGGATAATAACCGGTGATGGTCGTAGTTTGAGGAGTTCATGTATTCACTAAGTGTTAATGCTTTGGTCCGGTACTCTATTAAAAGGAGGCCTTAATATTCCTTAGTTTCCAATAGGACCCCACTGCCACGGGAGGGTAGGACAAAAGATGACATGCAAGTTCTTTTCCATAAGCACGTATGACTATATTCGGAATACATGCCTACATTACATTGATGAACTGGAGCTAGTTCTATGTCACCCTATGTTATAACTATTACATGAGGAATCGCATCGGACATAATTATCCATCACTGATCCAATGCCTACGAGCTTTTCACATATTGCTCTTTGCTTAGTTACTTTACCGTTACTGTTGTTACAATAACTACAAAACTGCAACTGTTACTTTTGCCACTGTTACCATTACTTCCATACTACTTTGCTACTAAATAGTTTGCTGCAGATATTAAGTTATCCATGTGTAGTTGAATTGACAACTCAACTGCTAATACTTGAGAATATTCTTTGGCTCCCCTTGTGTCGAATCAATAAATTTGGGTTGAATACTCTACCCTCGAAAACTGTTGTGATCCCCTATACTTGTGGGTTATCAAGACTATTTTCTGGTGCCGTTGCCGGGGAGCATAGCTCTATTCTTTGAGTCACTTGGGATTTATATCTATTGATCACTATGAGGAACTTGAAGGACGAAAGAATTAAGATTTATCCCTCAACTATGAGGGGATGTAAGGTGATGAGGACATGACTACCTTGAATATGACCAAAAATATTGCATATATGCATATTTTTCAGGTGATTTCTAGTGCAAACTATTCAATAATCTATTTATGTTATCCAGAACAAAAATACTTTACACACTTTTGTGTTTTGTCTAATTGCAGGTGTATGGGACATTTGTACAATCCACATATGAAGATAAGGAAGAAAGAGATGTTTATTTGCTGTCCAAAAAGTTCTCTCACGTCACTTTTGGCCCAAGAGAAGATAGAGTCCAAGTCTCTCACGTTCTGGATTCAGATTCGGACTGCACAGACATACCTGACTCAAAACGCACACAAGTTTTTCATACGGACTCCGAATTGGGTGATTCTTTTTTTATTGGAAACTAGATTTCGTGCACTTTCCAACCCAATTGGAATCACCTTCAAATTCGTCCGGAGCGTTGAGTTGTGGAGGAAACAATCTGATGCTGCAGCAGAATCCGAGTCAAACTACAAGTCCAAAGGTGTTACATCACCTCCACTTGGGCCCATTGGCCTTGTACGACCTAGATTTAGTTTTAGGCTGCCTTGGGACGTCCTCCCACCTCCTTGGCCGCCACCCCTTGCTCCTATATAAGTAGATCCATCTAGTAGCTTTTCCTTGGGATTTGTTTAGTTAAAAGTTAGCCATTGCAACTTCGTGTGCTTCGTTTGTGTCCAACGACCAGACCAAGACCACTTTTCGGATCCCTACCATTATCAATACCTCATATATATTTGCAATATTCAGATTGCATTATCATATTCTTGCTCGTTCTTCGATTGCTTGCAGGAATAGACCTTCGTGGTCAGGCTGACCGTGCTTCCGGCGTGGTCAATAACCTCTCGGAGTTGGTTTAACGATTGCTAAGGCACAACGTCGTTGCACGTTTGTAGTCGGATCGTCAAAGTCGTCTCCACCAAATCGATAGTTATCATCTCATCAAAAGATCGGGACACCCCGGCCTTAACCTTTTTATGTTCATCGAAATTATGGAAAGCAAATATATTTTTTATGTCGAACTCCCATTCAATATATAAAGCAGGTTTAAAACGGCCATTAAATGGTGGTATAGATACATTAACCTGATCATGTGCACTTGGATGTTTGTGGACCTCTCGTGACGGTTGTGGTATTTGCAAAGGTGGTGGCACGTCTCCCGCGATCGACAAAGCCCATGAATTGACTCTGGATCCTGTCATGATTAGTAGAGCAAGAAACAAAACCCAAAAATAATGTTCCTATAACTACTAGGATGTGGTGGTAAAACGCTCACAGTAAAGCAAATATCAATGTCTTACAAGTTCTTACCATGCAGCAGGCGGTGATCGGCAACCAGCGGTGTCAAGTAACTCCGAATATTGAGTAAAGCGATTGCCAGGGGAGCGTACGTATACACGGTGTAGAAATATGTGGAGCTGGGTTGGCTATATATGGTAGCAAAAGATTAGCAATAATCAATTCAAAGATGCAATGTTGAATAAACGCTCAACGACGGTACTGTGCTGGTCCTAGGCTAGACCGTACTAGAGACGCGAGCCTAGAACACCAATGAGGTCACGGCGTAGCACAACTAGCATCAATGAAGGATACTAAGTAGCTCTTGACAGTAAGATATAAGTGAAGATCACAACGGCAGTGAATATAATGATGAAAAACAACTGCCAAGCAGGATATACAACAACTCTCTCTCCAACTTTCCTCTTGAAAAGTTTGAGACAATTTTCTGATAAATTCTTTCAAAGAATGCTACTAACTCAAGCTTTCCAATGCAAAAAGAATCACTCAATTCCGAGTTGATATGAGGAGTCAAAGAATTCTATAACTGGCCTGAAAAATTGGAACAAGTTGTGTTCACGAACTTCGGAGGGCAAAAAGACCTATTTAGAAGCCGATTTTGAGGTGTCAAATATTGAACTAGCTTCTGCAACTATTTAGATGCGGCTCGTCGCTATCTTCAATTTGAGTACTCACAGAGCCAAAACTGACTTCGTATGAGGAAGATACACCTGTATTACTGAACAGTGCGCAAAGCAGATTCCAATCCGAATTCAGGTACGAGATTGATTCTAGATAGATCCAATTTTTTTTCTCTCCTTTTTTTCTCACGCTTTTTTTTTCTTTTTCTTCTCTCTCTTTTTCTTTTTTTCTTTCCTTTTTTCTCTTTTTTTTCTCTCTCTTTTTTTTTCTCCCTCTTTCCAAGACAAACTAGATAAGATGCAGATTGGATCAGGCGAAGATGTGAATGACCTCAACTATGATTATGACAATGAACAGTGCGTAGCACATGGTGGAAATTAATAGATGGGATGGTGGACGGCGGAAGGGATAATGATGCAGCGGCGGCGTGACTAATGTGAACAGAACTAACTTTTTTTTGTGGCTTTTTCACTGGTTATGCTTTGGTTTGGTGGAGTGAATATTGTCGGTTACACCCTGATTATATACCTACTACTTGGGATGATTTGAAACTTGCCATGCGACATACTTTCGTCCCTGCTTATTATACTCGTGACGTGATTAAGAAGTTGCAACACTTAAAACAAGGTAGTGAAACTGTAACAAAATATTATGATGATTTACAAACTACCTTGTTGCATTCCTCTTTAGAAGAAAGTGAAGATGATTTTATGGATAGATTTTGGGGAGGATTAAACCGTGATATTCAAGAGATACTAATTCATGAAGAGTGTTATCCTATGGACCATTTGTTTCATCTTGCTTGTAAAGCTGAACAGGAAATAAAACGACGTGTTGGCCACGAGGAGAACAAGCGCACGGTGCACATTCCAAGAGTTGATATGATTGTTCCTTCAACTACTAGGCATACTATGACAACCACATCCGTTGTTATCAGGACTACATCGCGTCCACCATGTGAGACATCGCCCCCAAGAGTGGCTACATCATCTGAGTTGATCATAAGAGGTAATGACAAAGGTACTGATCTTCCATCTCTACATGAGAATGATGAATGCCTTGTCAATTTGAATGCACCATCTGATGAGCTACCCACTACTTTGATCACACCACCTATTTTAGAGGACTACGTTGATAATTTGACTTTGCCATGTGATCAAACAACTGAAATACCAACAATTTTGAGTGCACCCATTTAATTAACTATTGATGCAAAAGAACCAATGTTTAATCATTTTGATATGACCTCTAATCTTGGTGATGATTCTGTGTTGAATGACTTATTGCATGTTTGCTTATTTAAGCATGTTGTAGCATGTAAATTTGATGCAAGTAAGGTTTATTCACCAATGTTGGGATGGTTTAATGATGAACATTGTCAATCTTTTGAAATGAATAAGAGCTTCACTTATATGTGCAAACTGAGTTGCAATATTTTCATGCCTTCTACTTCTTGTGCTAATTTTTTGGCTTTAGATTTTATGAACTATGCAAGTTACTCATCTATTCATGTGTCATATATGCAAAAATCAAGGGAAGTAAAAATGGATGACATATACATATACAACATGTAGACCCTGTCTCTTTTGTTAGCCACATTTCAGATTAAGCAACGCCGAGGACGGCTTTATTTCATCACCTACGCCATGTGACACACCGCCCCCGAGAGTGGCTACATCATCTGAGTTGATCATAAGAGGTAATGACAAAGGTACTGATCTTCCATCTCTACATGAGAATGATGAATGCCTTGTCAATTTGAATGCACCATCTGATGAGCTACCCACTACTTTGATCACACCACCTATTTTAGAGGACTACGTTGATAATTTGACTTTGCCATGTGATCAAACAACTGAAATACCAACAATTTTGAGTGCACCCATTGAATTAACTATTGATGCAAAAGAACCAATGTTTAATCATTTTGATATGACCTCTAATCTTGGTGATGATTCTGTGTTGAATGACTTATTGCATGTTTGCTTATTTAAGCATGTTGTAGCATGTAAATTTGATGCAAGTAAGGTTTATTCACCAATGTTGGGATGGTTTAATGATGAACATTGTCAATCTTTTGAAATGAATAAGAGCTTCACTTATATGTGCAAACTGAGTTGCAATATTTTCATGCCTTCAACTTCTTGTGCTAATTTTTTGGCTTTAGATTTTATGAACTATGCAAGTTACTCATCTATTCATGTGTCATATATGCAAAAATCAAGGGAAGTAAAAATGGATGACATATACATATACAACATGTACACCTTGTCTCTTTTGTTAGCCACATTTCAGATTAAGCAACGCCGAGGACGGCTTTATTTTCAAGAAGGGGAGGATGATGAGGACATGACTACCTTGAATATGACCAAAAATATTGCATATATGCATATTTGTCAGGTGATTTCTAGTGCAAACTATTCAATAATCTATTTATGTTATCCAGAACAAAAATACTTTACACACTTTTGTGTTTTGTCTAATTGCAGGTGTATGGGACATTTGTACAATCCACATATGAAGATAAGGAAGAAAGAGATGTTTATTTGCTGTCCAAAAAGTTCTCTCACGTCACTTTTGGCCCAAGAGAAGATAGAGTCCAAGTCTCTCACGTTCTGGATTCAGATTCGGACTGCACAGACATACCTGACTCAAAACGCACACAAGTTTTTCATACGGACTCCGAATTGGGTGATTCTTTTTTTGTTGGAAACTAGATTTCGTGCACTTTCCAACCCAATTGGAATCACCTTCAAATTCGTCCGGAGCGTTGAGTTGTGGACAAAACAATCTGATGCTGCAGCAGAATCCGAGTCAAACTACAAGTCCAAAGGTGTTACATCACCTCCACTTGGGCCCATTGGCCTTGTACGACCTAGATTTAGTTTTAGGCTGCCTTGGGACGTCCTCCCACCTCCTTGGCCGCCACCCCTTGCCCCTATATAAGTAGATCCATCTAGTAGCTTTTCTTTGGGGATTTGTTTAGTTAAAAGTTAGCCATTGCAACTTCGTGTACTTCGTCTGTGTCCAACGACCAGACCAAGACCGCTTCCGGATCCCCACCATTATCAATACCTCATATATATTTGCAATATTCAGATTGCATTATCATATTCTTGCTCGTTCTTCGATTGCTTGCAGGAATAGACCTTCGTGGTCAGGCTGACCGTGCTTCCGGCATCGTCAGTAACCTCAGGAGATTGGTTTAGCGATTGCTAAGGCGCAACGTCGTGCATGTTTGTAGTCGGATCGTCAAAGTCGTCTCCACCAAATCGATAGTTATCATCTCATCGAAAGATCGGGACACCCCGGCCTCTATCATAAGGAACTGCCATCTAGCTCTGCACTTGATTCTCCTTCTATTATGAGTAAACTTGCGACACCTAAACCTGCTTCTGTTATTAATTCTGATATGCCGCATGTTATGGATGATGCCACTTCTGCTATGCATGATACTTATGATGAAACTACTTCTATGCTTGATACTACTGTGCCATTTGGTGAATTTCTTGATGAACAACTTGCTAGGGCTAGAGAGAATGAAATTGTTGAAACTGATAATATTGATGAAAGGATGATGAAGATTCTCCCCCTAGATATGAATTTCCTGTTGTGCCTGAGGGTTATGTTATGGATGAAGAAACTGCTAGAGATTTTCTTGCTTGCAATGATAGATCTGATCTTAAGAAGTTATTAGCTAAGCTGAAGCAAAAGTCTCTGAATGCTAGAATGAAATATGACCCTGCTTTTGCTACTTCACCTATCTGTGTTACTGATAAGGATTATGATTTCTCTGTCGTCCCTGAGATAATTACCTTGGTTCAATCTGATCCTTTTTATGGCTATGAATTTGAAACTATTGTGGCACATCTTACTAAATTGAATGATATAGACACCCTGTTCACTAATGATGAGAAATCCCGCTACTACTATATCCTTAAGATATTTCCATTCTAATTAAAGGGTGATGCTAAAACATGGTTCAATTCTCTTGATCCTGGTTGTGTGCGTAGTCCCCAGGATATGATTTATTACTTCTCTACTAAATATTTACCTGCTCATAAGAAACAAGCTGCTTTAAGGGAAATATATAATTTTGTGCAAATTGAAAAAGAGAGTCTCCCACAAGCTCGGGGGAGGCTTCTCCGATTACTTAATGCTCTGTCTGATCACCCTCTTAAGAAAAATGAAATACTTGATATCTTTTATAATGGACTAACTGATGCTTCCAGAGACCACCTGGATAGTTGTGCTGGTTGTGTTTTCAGGGGAAAAACTGTTGATCAAGCTGAATTGTTATTTAATAACATGTTGACTAATGAAAATAATTGGACACTTCCTGAACCAACTCCTAAGCCAACTCCAAAGAAAAGAGGTGTTCTATTTCTCAGTCCTGAAGATATGAAAGAGGCAAACAAATCTATGAAAGAGAAAGGTGTTAAAGCTGAAGATGTTAAGAATTTACCTCCTGTTGAAGAAATACATGGCCTTAATATACCACCTATTGAAGAAACACATGGTCTTGATAATCCGACACAGGTAGTAAAGGTAATGATAGAGGCGGGGTGTCCCGATCTTTCGATGAGATGATAACTATCGATTTGGTGGAGACGACTTTGACGATCCGACTACAAACGTGCAACGACGTTGTGCCTTAGCAATCGTTAAACCAACTCCGAGAGGTTATTGACCACGCCGGAACACGATCAACCTGACCACGAGGGTCTATTCCTGCAAGCAATCGAAGAACAAGCAAGAATATGATAAAAGCAATCTGAATATCGCGAATATGTATGAAGTATTGATAATGGTAGGGATCCGAAAAGTGGTCTTGGTCTGGTCGTTGGACACAAACGAAGCACACGAAGTTGCAATGGCTAACTTTTAACTAAACAAATCCCAAGGAAAAGCTACTAGATGGATCTACTTATATAGGAGCAAGGGGTGGCGGCCAAGGAGGTGGGAGGACGTCCCAAGGCAGCCTAAAACTAAATCTAGGTCGTACAAGGCCAATGGGCCCAAGTGGAGGTGATGTAACACCTTTGGACTTGTAGTTTGACTCGGATTCTGCTGCAGCATCAGATTGTTTCCTCCACAACTCAACGCTCCGGACGAATTTGAAGGTGATTCCAATTGGGTTGGAAAGTGCACGAAATCTAGTTTCCAATAAAAAAAGAATCACCCAATTCGGAGTCCGTATGAAAAACTTGTGTGCGTTTTGAGTCAGGTATGTCTGTGCAGTCCGAATCTGAATCCAGAACGTGAGAGACTTGGACTCTATCTTCTCTTGGGCCAAAAGTGACGTGAGAGAACTTTTTGGACAGCAAATAAACATCTATTTCTTCCTTATCTTCATATGTGGATTGTACAAATGTCCCATACACCTGCAATTAGACAAAACACAGAAGTGTGTGAAGTATTTTTGTTCTGGATAACATAAATAGATTATTGAATAGTTTGCACTAGAAATCACCTGAAAAATATGCAAATATGCAATATTTTTGGTCATATCCAAGGTAGTCATGTCCTCATCATCCTCCCCTTCTTGAAAATAAAGCCGTCCTCGGCGTTGCTTAATCTGAAATGTGGCTAACAAAAGAGACAAGGTGTACATGTTGTATATGTATATGTCATCCATTTTTACTTCCCTTGATTTTTGCATATATGACACATGAATAGATGAGTAACTTGCATAGTTCATAAAATCTAAAGCCAAAAAATTAGCACAAGAAGTAGAAGGCATGAAAATATTGCAACTCAGTTTGCACATATAAGTGAAGCTCTTATTCATTTCAAAAGATTGACAATGTTCATCATTAAACCATCCCAACATTGGTGAATAAACCTTACTTGCATCAAATTTACATGCTACAACATGCTTAAATAAGCAAACATGCAATAAGTCATTCAACACAGAATCATCACCAAGATTAGAGGTCATATCAAAATGATTAAACATTGGTTCTTTTGCATCAATAGTTAATTAAATGGGTGCACTCAAAATTGTTGGTATTTCAGTTGTTTGATCACATGGCAAAGTCAAATTATCAACGTAGTCCTCTAAAATAGGTGGTGTGATCAAAGTAGTGGGTAGCTCATCAGATGGTGCATTCAAATTGACAAGGCATTCATCATTCTCATGTAGAGATGGAAGATCAGTACCTTTGTCATTACCTCTTATGATCAACTCAGATGATGTAGCCACTCTTGGGGGCGATGTCTCACATGGTGGACGCGATGTAGTCCTGATAACAACGGATGTGGTTGTCATAGTATGCCTAGTAGTTGAAGGAACAATCATATCAACTCTTGGAATGTGCACCGTGCGCTTGTTCTCCTCGTGGCCAACACGTCGTTTTATTTCCTGTTCAGCTTTACAAGCAAGATGAAACAAATGGTCCATAGGATAACACTCTTCATGAATTAGTATCTCTTGAATATCACGGTTTAATCCTCCCCAAAATCTATCCATAAAATCATCTTCACTTTCTTCTAAAGAGGAATGCAACAAGGTAGTTTGTAAATCATCATAATATTTTGTTACAGTTTCACTACCTTGTTTTAAGTGTTGCAACTTCTTAATCATGTCACGAGTATAATAAGCAGGGACGAAAGTATGTCGCATGGCAAGTTTCAAATCATCCCAAGTAGTAGGTATATAATCACGGTGTAACCGACAATATTCACTCCACCAAACCAAAGCATAACCAGTGAAAGAACCAACCGCAACCTTAACCTTTTTATGTTCATTGAAATTATGGGAAGCAAATATATTTTTTATGTCGAACTCCCATTCAATATATAAAGCAGGTTTGAAACGGCCATTAAATGGTGGTATAGATACATTAACCTGATCATGTGCATTTGGATGTTTGTGCACCTCTCGTGACGGTTGTGGTATTTGCAAAGGTGGTGGCACGTCTCCCGCGATCGACAAAGCCCATGAATTGACTCTGGATCCTGTCATGATTAGTAGAACAAGAAACAAAACCCAAAAATAATGTTCCTATTACTACTAGGATGTGGTGGTAAAACGCTCACAGTAAAGCAAATATCAATGTCTTACAAGTTCTTACCATGCAGCAGGCGGTGATCGGCAACCAGCGGTGTCAAGTAACTCCGAATATTGAGTAAAGCGATTGCCAGGGGAGCGTACGTATACACGGTGTAGAAATATGTGGAGCTGGGTTGGCTATATATGGTAGCAAAAGATTAGCAATAATCAATTCAAAGATGCAATGTTGAATAAACGCTCAACGACGGTACTGTGCTGGTCCTAGGCTAGACCGGACTAGAGACGCGAGCCTAGAACACTAATGAGGTCACGTCGTAGCACAACTAGCATCAATGAAGGATACTAAGTAGCTCTGGACAGCAAGATATAAGTGAAGATCACAACGGCAGTAAAGATAATGAGGTGAAACAACAGCCAAGCAGGATATATCAACAACTTTGTCTCCAACTTTCCTCTGAAAAAGTTTGTGCCGATTTTTTTGTTTTTTTTCTTCTCTTTTTTTTCCTCACACTTTTTTTTTCTTTCTCTCCTTTTTTTCTCTCTGACTTTTTTTTCTCCTTTTTTTTCTCGTTTTTCTCTCTCTTTTTTTCTCCCTCTTTCCAAAACAAACTAGATAAGATGCAGATTGGATCAAGTGAAGATGTGAACAATCTCAACTATTATTATGACAATGAATGGTGGGTAGCACGTGGTGGAAATTGATGGATGGGTGGTGGACAGCGGAAGAGATAATGATGCAGCGGTGGCGTGACTAATGTGAACAGAACTCGAAACTCTAAACGAACTAGACACTAAGACCAGCAACTCGACACGACGATGCAACCGATAATTCAACTATGCAAGCAATGAAAAGAAAATTGCAAAGGCTCAGACTGGCTTGGACCAAGGATGAATAGATCTAACTCTTTTTTGTGGCTTTTTCTTGGACAATAGGTAAGAAAATAAAACTAATCTCGGAAAACTGGAAATTCTCACCGAGCAACCTGAAAACTGATACCACTTGATAGAGGCGGGGTGTCCCAATCTTTCGATGAGATGATACTACCGATTTGGTGGAGACGACTTTGACGATCCGACTACAAACGTGCACGACGTTGCGCCTTAGCAATCGCTAAACCAATCTCCTGAGGTTATTGACCACGCCGGAGCACGATCAACCTGACCACGAAGGTCTATTCCTACAAGCAATCGAAGAACGAGCAAGAATATGATAAAGGCAATCTGAATATTGCGAATATATATGAAGTATTGATAAAGGTGGGGATCCGTAAGCGGTCTTGGTCTGGTCGTTGGACACAAACGAAGTACACGAAGTTGCAATGGCTAACTTTTAACTAAACAAATCCCAAGGAAAAGCTACTAGATGGATCTACTTATATAGGAGCAAGGGGTGGCGGCCAAGGAGGTGGGAGGACGTCCCAAGGCAGCCTAAAACTAAATCTAGGTCGTACAAGGCCAATGGGCCCAAGTGGAGGTGATGTAACACCTTTGGACTTGTAGTTTGACTCGGATTCTGCTGCAGCATCAGATTGTTTTGTCCACAACTCAACGCTCCGGACGAATTTGAAGGTGATTCCAATTGGGTTGGAAAGTGCACGAAATCTAGTTTCCAACAAAAAAAGAATCACCCAATTCGGAGTCCGTATGAAAAACTTGTGTGCGTTTTGAGTCAGGTATGTCTGTGCAGTCCGAATCTGAATCCAGAACGTGAGAGACTTGGACTCTATCTTCTCTTGGGCCAAAAGTGACGTGAGAGAACTTTTTGGACAGCAAATAAACATCTCTTTCTTCCTTATCTTCATATGTGGATTGTACAAATGTCCCATACACCTGCAATTAGACAAAACACAAAAGTGTGTAAAGTATTTTTGTTCTGGATAACATAAATAGATTATTGAATAGTTTGCACTAGAAATCACCTGACAAATATGCATATATGCAATATTTTTGGTCATATTCAAGGTAGTCATGTCCTCATCATCCTCCCCTTCTTGAAAATAAAGCCGTCCTCGGCGTTGCTTAATCTGAAATGTGGCTAACAAAAGAGACAAGGTGTACATGTTGTATATGTATATGTCATCCATTTTTACTTCCCTTGATTTTTGCATATATGACACATGAATAGATGAGTAACTTGCATAGTTCATAAAATCTAAAGCCAAAAAATTAGCACAAGAAGTTGAAGGCATGAAAATATTGCAACTCAGTTTGCACATATAAGTGAAGCTCTTATTCATTTCAAAAGATTGACAATGTTCATCATTAAACCATCCCAACATTGGTGAATAAACCTTACTTGCATCAAATTTACATGCTACAACATGCTTAAATAAGCAAACATGCAATAAGTCATTCAACACAGAATCATCACCAAGATTAGAGGTCATATCAAAATGATTAAACATTGGTTCTTTTGCATCAATAGTTAATTCAATGGGTGCACTCAAAATTGTTGGTATTTCAGTTGTTTGATCACATGGCAAAGTCAAATTATCAACGTAGTCCTCTAAAATAGGTGGTGTGATCAAAGTAGTGGGTAGCTCATCAGATGGTGCATTCAAATTGACAAGGCATTCATCATTCTCATGTAGAGATGGAAGATCAGTACCTTTGTCATTACCTCTTATGATCAACTCAGATGATGTAGCCACTCTCGGGGGCGATGTGTCACATGGTGGAGGTGATGTAGTCCTGACAACAACGGATGTGGTTCTCATAGTATGCCTAGTAGTTGAAGGAACAATCATATCAACTCTTGGAATGTGCACCGTGCGCTTGTTCTCCTCATGGCCAACACGTCATTTTATTTCCTGTTCAGCTTTGCAAGCAAGATGAAACAAATGGTCCATAGGATAACACTCTTCATGAATTAGTATCTCTTGAATATCACGGTTTAATCCTCCCCAAAATCTATCCATAAAATCATCTTCACTTTCTTCTAAAGAGGAATGCAACAAGGTAGTTTGTAAATCATCATAATATTTTGTTACAGTTTCACTACCTTGTTTTAAGTGTTGCAACTTCTTAATCATGTCACGAGTATAATAAGCAGGGACGAAAGTATGTCGCATGGTAAGTTTCAAATCATCCCAAGTAGTAGGTATATAATCAGGGTGTAACCGACAATATTCACTCCACCAAACCAAAGCATAACCAGTGAAAGAACCAACCGCAACCTTAACCTTTTTATGTTCATCGAAATTATGGGAAGCAAATATATTTTTTATGTCAAACTCCCATTCAATAAATAAAGCAGGTTTAAAACGGCCATTAAATGGTGGTATAGATACATTAACCTGATCATGTGCATTTGGATGTTTGTGCACCTCTCGTGACGGTTGTGGTATTTGCAAAGGTGGTGGCACGTCTCCCGCGATCGACAAAGCCCATGAATTGACTCTGGATCCTGTCATGATTAGTAGAACAAGAAACAAAACCCAAAAATAATGTTCCTATAACTATTAGGATGTGGTGGTAAAACGCTCACAGTAAAGCAAATATCAATGTCTTACAAGTTCTTACCATGCAGCAGGCGGTGATCGGCAACCAGCGGTGTCAAGTAACTCCGAATATTGAGTAAAGCGATTGCCAGGGGAGCGTACGTATACACGGTGTAGAAATATGTGGAGCTGGGTTGGCTATATATGGTAGCAAAAGATTAGCAATAATCAATTCAAAGATGCAATGTTGAATAAACGCTCAACGACGGTATGTGCTGGTCCTAGGCTAGACCGGACTAGAGACGCGAGCCTAGAACACTAATGAGGTCACGGTGTAGCACAACTAGCATCAATGAAGGATACTAAGTAGCTCTTGACAGCAAGATATAAGTGAAGATCACAATGGCAGTGAAGATAATGATGAAAAACAACTGCCAAGCAGGATATACAACAACTCTCTCTCCAACTTTCCTCTTGAAAAGTTTGAGACAATTTTCTGATAAATTATTTCAAAGAATGCTACTAACTCAAGCTTTCCAATGCAAAAAGAATCACTCAATTCCGAGTTGATATGAGGAGTCAAAGAATTCTAAAACTGGCCTAAAAAATTGGAACAAGCTGTGTTCACGAACTTCGGAGGGTAAAAAGACCTATTTAGAAGCCGATTTTGAGGTGTCAAATATTGAACTAGCTTCTGCAACTATTTAGATGCGGCTCGTCGCTATCTTCAATTTGAGTACTCACGGAGCCAAAACGGACTTCGTATGAGGAAGATACACCTGTTTTACTGAACAGTGCGCAAAACAGATTTCAATCCGAATTCAGGTACGAGATTGATTCTAGATAGATCCAATTTTTTTTCTTCTCTCTTTTTTTTTCTCACGCTTTTTTTTTCTTTCCTTTTTTCTCTCTTTTTTTTCTTTATATTCTTTTTCTCCCTCTTTCCAAGACAAACTAGATAAGATGCAGATTCGATCAGGCGAAGATGTGAGTGACCTCAACTATGATTATGACAATAAATAGTGCGTAGCACGTGGTGGAAATTGGTGGATGGGATGGTGGACAGCGGATGGGATAATGATGCAGCGGCTGCGTGACTAATGTGAACAGAACTCGAAACTCTAAAGGAACTAGACACTAAGACCAGCAACTCAACACGGCGATGCAACCGATAATTCAATAATGCAAACAATGAAAAGAAAATTGCAAAGGCTCAGTCTGGCTAGGACAAAGGATGAATAGATCTAACTTTTGTTTTGTGGCTTTTTCTTGGACAATAGGTAAGAAAATAAATCTAATCTAGGAAAAACTGGAAATTCTCACCGAGCAACCTGAAAACTGATACCACTTGATAGAGGCGGGGTGTCCCGATCTTTCGATGAGATGATAACTATCGATTTGGTGGAGACGACTTTGACGATCCGACTACAAACGTGCAACGACGTTGTGCCTTAGCAATCGTTAAACCAACTCCGAGAGGTTATTGACCACGCCGGAACACGATCAACCTGACCACGAAGGTCTATTCCTGCAAGCAATCGAAGAACAAGCAAGAATATGATAAAAGCAATCTGAATATCGCGAATATGTATGAAGTATTGATAATGGTGGGGATCCGAAAAATGGTCTTGGTCTGGTCGTTGGACACAAACGAAGCACACGAAGTTGCAATGGCTAACTTTTAACTAAACAAATCCCAAGGAAAAGCTACTAGATGGATCTACTTATATAGGAGCAAGGGGTGGCGGTCAAGGAGGTGGGAGGACGTCCCAAGTCAGCCTAAAACTAAATCTAGGTCGTACAAGGCCAATGGGCCCAAGTGGAGGTGATGTAACACCTTTGGACTTGTAGTTTGACTCGGATTCTGCTGCAGCATCAGATTGTTTCGTCCACAACTCAACGCTCCGGACGAATTTGAAGGTGATTCCAATTGGGTTGGAAAGTGCACGAAATCTAGTTTCCAATAAAAAAAGAATCACCCAATTCGGAGTCCGTATGAAAAACTTGTGTGCGTTTTGAGTCAGGTATGTCTGTGCAGTCCGAATCTGAATCCAGAACGTGAGAGACTTGGACTCTATCTTCTCTTGGGCCAAAAGTGACGTGAGAGAACTTTTTGGACAGCAAATAAACATCTCTTTCTTCCTTATCTTCATATGTGGATTGTACAAATGTCCCATACACCTGCAATTAGACAAAACACAAAAGTGTGTGAAGTATTTTTGTTCTGGATAACATAAATAGATTATTGAATAGTTTGCACTAGAAATCACCTGACAAATATGCAAATATGCAATATTTTTGGTCATATCCAAGGTAGTCATGTCCTCATCAGGTAAATTCTCTCTATAGATATGATAACGTTGAAATCCCATCTACTAAGTTCGCTAGCCAAAGCTTGGATGAATTTGATGACTTTATGACTAAACAAGAAAATGTCAATGCTTATGTTGGTAGACAATTGAAGAGTAATGCTTATACGATTGGACACTTGAGTGATTATATGGCTAGAGTTAAGGGTGAACTTAAACTCATTAGTAAACATGCTTCTATGGTTACCACTCAAGTAGAACAAGTGCTTAAGGCTCAGAATGATTTGCTCAATGAATTATATAATAATAAACATGAATTTGCTGTTAGAGTAGCAACTAGAACGGGTAAAATGACTCCGGAACCTTTGTATCCAGAGGGTCACCCTAAGACAATTGAGCAAGATTCTCATAGAAATAATGTAGATGCACCTAGTCCTCCTAAAAAGAAGAAAAAGAAAAATGATAGGACTTTGCATGCTTCTAGAGAACCTGTTGTTGACACACCTGAGAATCCCAATGATATTTCTATTTCTGATGTTGAGACACAATCTGGTGATGAACATGAAACTAGTGATAATGTTAATGATAATGTTCATGTTGATGCTCAACCTAGCAATAATAATGATGTAGAGATTGAACCTGCTGTTGATCTTGATAACCCACAATCAAAGAATCAACGTTATGATAAGAGAGACTTTGTTGCTAGGAAGGATGGTAGGGAAAGAGAACCATGGGTTCAGAAACCCATGCCTTTTCCTCCTAAATCATCCAAGAAAAGGGATGATGAGGATTTTGAACGCTTTGCTGAAATGGTTAGACCTATCTTTTTGCATGTGCGTTTAACTGATATGCTTGAAGTGAATCCTAATGCTAAATACATGAAAGATATTATTACAAATAAAAGAAAGATACCGGAAGCTGAAATTTCCACCACGCTTGCTAATTATACTTTTAAAGGTGGAATACCTAAGAAACTTGGAGATCCAGGAGTACGAACTATACCATGCTCCATTAAAAGGAACTATGTTAAAACTGCTTTATGTGATCTTGTAGCCAGTGTTAGTGTTATGCCTCTCTCTTTATATCATAGACTTGAATTGAATAAGTTGACACCTACTGAAATATCTTTGCAAATGGCCGATAAATCAACTACTATACCTATCGGTATTTGTGAGGATGTGCCTGTTGTGGTTGCAGATGTTACTATCTTAACGGACTTTGTTATTCTTGATATTCCCGAGGATGATAGTATGTTGATTATCCTTGGTAGATCCTTTTTGAATACTTCGGGGCTGTTATTGATTGCAACAAAGGCAATGTCACTTTTCATGTTAATGGTAATGAGCATACGGTACACTTTCCGAGGAAACAACCTCAAGTTCATAGTATCAATTCTATTGGAAAAATTCCAACAATTATTATTGGAGGCTTTGAATTTCCTCTTCCTACTGTGATAGAGGCAAAGGTGTCCCGTCTTTCGATGAGATGGTGGATTTCGCTTTGGTGGAAGTCGACTTTGACGATCCGACTACGAACGTGCGAGGACGTCGCGCCTTAGCAATCGCTAAACCAACTCCGAGAGGTTATTGACCACGCCGGAGCACGATCAACCTGACCACGAGGGTCTGTTTCCTGCGAGCAAACGAAGAACAAGCAAGAAACTAAGATTGCAATCTGGATATTGCGAATATAAGATGAAAGCTTTATTGATCAAGGTGGGGTTCTGTGACGCCTTTGTCTGGTCGTTGAACACAAACGAAGTACGCGAAGTTGCAGCTATGGCGAACTTTTAATCTAAACAAAACCCAAAGTCTAAACGTTGCCCTAAGGGCTGTATATATGGAGGAAGAGGGGGAGAATTTCGTGGCCCTTGGTGGAGGGGTCCGAAATCAACCCTATCTCTTGTTTCCCCACACATACGGACTCTAAAAATAGCCTATACTTATGTATTTCGAAATTACATGGGCCTGGCCCAATAATAAGGTGACGCAGCACCTAAAATAGCCTCGGGACGAAATTTATGAAGTGGCGTCTTGTATATTTCGTCCAAGGCTTCATGCACCCATTATGGTGGCTTCAAAGTCCTGAAATCATCACTTGTAACTCCGTTCTTGTTTCCCTTGCGCATGCCATCATCTCCATGCTTGTTCTTGCTCCAATGTTCATCCTTCTCCAAGCTAGGCCCTTCATTTGTAAGCAAAACAAATGTATCCAATTTAGGCAGCATCATATTCTCATGAACATTAGAATCATTACCAAGAAACGAAAGTACCTGGTAATTTAGATGGCGTGCACGAGCTCTAGTGATTGGTCCAGTATGTATAGCAGCAGGGGCTGTGGGTGTAACAATTGTATTGATGTCCTCATCATCCTCCCCTTCTTGAAATGAAGTCGTCCTCGACGGAAGTTCATCTTCCTCACCCAAATAAGGCTTCAAATCTGCAATGTTAAAAGTGGGACTAACCCCAAAATCTGCAGGCAGCTCAAGTTTATATGCATTATCATTTATTTTCTCTAACACCTTAAAGGGACCATCAGCACGTGGCATTAACTTTGATTTGCGCAAATCAGGAAATCTATCCTTACGCAAATGTAACCAAACAAGATCTCCAGGTGCAAACACAACATGTTTTCTACCCTTATCTCCAGCAAGTTTATATTTAGCATTCATGCGCTCAATGTTTTCCTTAGTTAACTCATGCATTTTTAAAATCAATTCAGCACGTTGTTTAGCATCAAAATTAACCTTCTCCGAAGATGGAAGAGGCAACAAATCAATAGGTGCATGAGGTAGGAAACCATACACAACTTCAAAAGGGCACATCTTAGTAGTAGAATGCAATGAACGATTATAAGCAAATTCAATATGAGGCAAGCATTCTTCCCACATTTTCTTATTATTCTTCAAAACAGCCCTAAGCATAGTAGACAACGTTCTATTAACTACTTCAGTTTGTCCATCAGTTTGGGGGTGACAAGTAGTACTAAAAAGCAGTTTAGTCCCCAACTTAGCCCATAAACATCTCCAAAAGTGGCTAAGAAATTTAGTATCACGATCTGAAACAATAGTATTTGGCACACCATGCAAGCGAATAATTTCACGAAAGAACAAATCAGCAACATTAACAGCATCATCGCTTTTATGACATGGTATAAAGTGTGCCATTTTCGAGAATCTATCCACGACAACAAATATGCTATCCCTCCCCTTCTTTGTTCGAGGTAAACCTAAAACAAAGTCCATAGATATATCCTCCCAAGGAACACTAGGTACAGGCAAAGGCATATATAAACCATGAGGATTGAGTCGTGACTTAGCTTTTTGACATGTAGTGCATCGAGCAATAAAACGCTCAACATCCCGTCTCATCTTTGGCCAAAAGAAGTGTGTAGCAAGTACGTCCTCCGTCTTCTTCACGCCAAAGTGTCCCATTAATCCTCCTCCATGCGCCTCCTGCAACAACAAAAGACGAACGGAGCTAGCTGGAATGCATAGCTTGTTAGCACGAAACACAAATCCATCGTTAACGACAAACTTGTTCCACATTCTTCCTTCTTTACAATTCTGCATTACATCTTTAAAATCAGCATCATGCACATATTGATCTTTGATGGTCTCCAAACCAAATATTTTGAAGTCAAGTTGTGAAAGCATAGTATAGCGACGAGACAATGCATCGGCAATAACATTTTCTTTGCCCTTCTTGTGTTTAATGACATAAGGGAAAGTCTCAATGAATTCAACCCATTTAGCATGTCTACGATTCAGTTTAGCTTGACTTTTAATATGTTTCAAAGATTCATGATCAGAATGTATAACAAATTCTTTGGGCCATAAATAATGTTGCCATGTTTCTAAAGTCCGAACAAGAGCATATAATTCTTTATCATAAGTAGAATAATTCAGACTAGGCCCACTCAATTTTTCAGAAAAGTATGCAACGGGTTTGCCATCTTGTAATAACACACCTCCTAATCCAATTCCACTAGCATCACATTCAAGCTCAAAAGTCTTATTAAAATCAGGAAGTTGGAGTAAAGGAGCATGTGTCAACTTATCTTTCAATACCGTGAAGGCTTCTTCCTGTGCGGTACCCCAAAGAAAAGGCACATCTTTCTTTGTAAGCTCATTGAGAGGTGCAGCAATGGTGCTGAAATCTCTCACAAAACGCCTATAGAAACCAGCGAGGCCAAGAAAACTCCTCACTTGTGTGACCGTTTTGGGCTGCGGCCAACTCTCAATAGCTTCAATCTTGGCTTTATCAACTTCAATTCCCTGTGGAGTAACAACATAGCCAAGAAAAGATACTCGGTCGGTGCAAAAGGTGCACTTCCCAAGGTTACCAAACAAACGTGCATCACATAGAGCAACAAAAACAGCACGTAAATGTTCCAAATGTTCCTCCAAAGATCTGCTATAAATCAATATGTCATCAAAGTAAACTACCACAAATCGTCCAATGAAAGCACGTAAAACTTCGTTCATTAATCTCATGAAAGTACTAGGTGCATTAGTTAACCCAAAAGGCATGACTAACCACTCATATAATCCAAACTTAGTTTTAAATGCTGTTTTCCATTCATCTCCCAATTTCATACGAATTTGATGGTAGCCACTACGCAAATCAACTTTGGAGAATATTGTAGAGCCACTCAATTCATCAAGCATATCATCTAGCCTAGGAATAGGATGACGATAACGAATAGTAATATTATTAATGCCTCTACAATCAACACACATACGTGATGTACCATCCTTTTTCGGCACTAGAATAATAGGAACAGCACAAGGACTAAGGGATTCACGTATATAACCTTTGTCGAGAAGCTCTTGTACTTGGCGCATAATCTCCTTCGTCTCCTCTGGATTGGTACGGTATGGTGCACGGTTTGGCAGTGAAGCACCGGGAATTAAGTCAATCTGATGCTCAATCCCTCGAATAGGCGGTAATCCCGGTGGCACGTCTTGTGGAAAGACGTCAGCGAACTCCTGCAAAATGTTAGTGACAGCAGAAGGCAAAGAGGAAGGCACGTCCTCGAATGAAAATAATGTCTCTTTGCACACAAAAGCATAGCAAACAGATTTGCTGAAATCTAGCTCATCAATATCAGATTTGGTGGCAAATAAACATGCACTTTTCAATTTAATTTCAGAAGCAACACTAGATGGTTTATTATTAGGCTTCATTTGTTGCTCAAATTCTTTTGCCACAATCTGATTTTCACTCTTATTCGTCTCCTGTTTTGCTTTATTAGCTCTATTAATATCATCTTTCAAAATGGAATCAGGAGTCATAGGAAGCAAAGTAATATTTTTATCCTTATGAACAAGAGTATAGTGATTGTTTCTACCATGGTGTACAGAATTTTTATCAAATTGCCATGGTCTACCAAGTAATAAGGAACATGCTTGCATAGGTACCACATCACAATCAACATAATCAGCATATGTAGAGATACTAAAATGCACACGAACAGTACGTGTTACCTTAACCTTGCCGCTGTTGTTGAACCATTGGATGTAGTAAGGATGTGGATGTGGTCTTGTGGTGAGAGAAAGCTTCTCCACCATCTCCATGCTAGCCAAGTTGTTGCAGCTCCCTCCGTCTATGATGACGCGCACAGAACGTTCCTTGACAACTCCCTTGGTATGGAACAAATTGTGCCTCTGATTTTGCTCAGCTTGTGTGATCTGCACACTCAAAACACGTTGAGCAACTAAACATTCATACCTGTCAGCGTCTTCAGGAGCCATGTATTGCGTCTCATGATCAGAATCATCTCCACCATGTTCTTCACGTGTAATAAGAGCCAAAGTCTCCTCATCATAGTCACTAGCAGACTCATATCCACCATCCGCGGTAGCAATCATCACACGCGAAGATTTGCATTCTCTCGCATAATGACCTCCTCCCTTACAACGACGACAAATAATATCACTTGTGTGCCCTGTTGATGCCATGGAAGAAGAAGAACGCTGTGCAGGCCCCGCAGGTGCGCTCTTGGCAGATAATGGTGGTTGTGCCTGTTTTCTTGTATCACGGCTGGAGGTGGCACCGGATGGAGGTGCTGGTGCAGTTGAAGTAGAAGATGCACGTGGTGTCCATGATGAAGGTCGGCCTGCAGAAAAGTTAGTTCACCCCAATGCTTGTCGATCCTGCACTTCACGTTCAGCTTTACAAGCAAGATGGAATAAACGAGTGATATTAGTATACTCCTTATAGTCTAGAATGGTCTGAATCTCTCTATTTAATCCACCCAGAAAACGTGCAAGCATAGCTTCATTCTCCTCAACAATACCACATCTAATCATGCCAGTTTGTAATTCCTGATAATATTCTTCTGCAAAAATTTTCCCTTGTCTTAAACGCTGCAATTTTTGAAGCAATTCACGTTGATAATATGGTGGAACCCAACGCGTACGCATAGCAGTTTTCAAAGCAGCCCAAGTAGTTGGAATAGGATATAATCTACAATGTTCAGACCACCATACACATGCAAAACTAGTGAAAGCACAAACAGCAGCAGCAACTCGTCTCTCCTCAGGATATTGTAAACATGTAAATCGTTGTTCAGTTTCTAACTCCCAAGTAAGATATATATCAGGAACATATCTACCCTCAAATGGTGGAATATTCAATTTCAGTTTAGGAATATGGACATCATCGCGTACCTGAGGTGGTGGTGCAGGCCTACCATTACGAATATATACCTGAGGTCGACCTGCTGGTGGTGGTACAGGTGGCTGCACGTAGTGTTGATTTTGATCAACCTCATCCTCATAATCTCCCACATAATCATCCTCCTCCGCATCAGCAGCAGGAGCCACAGAAGTATCAACAGCAGCACCAACAGTTTGGCCAAACGCAAGAGGAACACGGCTTGCTCGGCGGAGGTCTGCTTCGCGACGTGGAGGTAGTCGTTGTTGTTGTTGTTGGAGAGGTGCGTTAAGTACAACGGGTGGTGGTGGTGGAAGACGCGCGAGCAATTCATTAAACTTGTTATCGAGCTTTGTTTCGAACGTCTTCTCAAGGCCAGTGATCTTCTCCATGGCCTCTTCAAAATTGTTCAGCACATCTTGCACCTGTTCAGTCATCATTTGCTGAAACTTATCATGAAGCTCCTTGTTCGATAAATTCTCCCAGTCAATCTCGTCGGCTTGTGATCCTGGCATGGTTAGCAGCAATAGAAACACACAAGAATATGATCCTACAGACTACGAACAAGTGGTGGTGGTGGGTGTCACAAATCCGTCAAGCAAATCTCAAATTCTTACCAGTTCTTACCCAGCAGCAGGCGGTGATCGGCAACCGTTGTAGTCAAAAACTCTCAAAGCTTGGATAGAGCGATTACCAGGGAGAGTCGAACACACGACGTAGATGTATGTGGAGCTGGGAAGGCTTATAGTATGGTAGCAAAAAGGGTCAGCAATAATCAATTCAGAGATGCAAAGTTGAATAAACGCTCAACGACGGTACTGTGCTGGTCCTAGGCTAGACTGTGCTAGAGACGCGAGCCTAGAACACTAACAAAATCACGGCGCGGCACGTAAACAAGGGAAAAGCACACTCTGGAATTTTTTTATTATTATTTTTTTGCGCTCTTTTTTTTTTGCGCTCTTTTTTTTTGCGCTGCTTTTTTTTTGCGAAAAATCACTATAATGGCGAGTGTCTCAAAACTCTTCTTAGCTCAAACTGATAGGATGGGCACGAAATTTTTTTGACCAATTTTTTTTTTTTGACTGCCCGGACCCAAAAACTGGAAACGGGTCAAAAAAACTTCCTATAATGGCACCTGTCTCAAAACACTCAGAAACACCTAAAAATAGGATAGCCAGAAATTTTTTCGAAAAATGCGTTTTCGAAAAATTTTGGGCCTAAACGGAGCGTGGCTACCCGACTCTTTTTTTTTTGGCTTTTTCGTGGACTATAGGTATGAAGAACAGACTCGATCTAAACTACGAAAAACTGTAAAATCTCACCGAGCAACCTGGAAATCTGATACCACTTGATAGAGGCGAGGGTGTCCCGATCTTTCGATGAGATGATAACTATCGATTTTTTTTTTCTGAAACCTACTCCGGCAAGGAAACACGAATCGGAATCTAGATTGATCCCGAAAACAAACCTAATAAGCAAGGAACTCGGATTGGTGGTGGATATATGGTGGTGGTATATGGCAGCGGTGGTAGTATATGGACACGGATTGGTGGTGGTATATGGATACGGATTCGGAGCGGTGGTGGTAGATGGCAGGGGCGATGATGATGGTGCGGCGACGACGTGACAACTTGTGAACAGAACTCGAAACTCTAAAAGACTAGACGCTAAGACCAGCAACTGAAAACGACGATGCAACCGCAAATTCAACAAAGCAAATACAGAAAAGATTATGCAAGGCTCAGATTGGTTCGGATGGGATGAACTAACCCTAATTTTTTTTTGGCTTTTTCGTGGACTATAGGTATGAAGAACAGACTCGATCTAAACTACGAAAAACTGTAAAATCTCACCGAGCAACCTGGAAATCTGATACCACTTGATAGAGGCAAAGGTGTCCCGTCTTTCGATGAGATGGTGGATTTCGCTTTGGTGGAAGTCGACTTTGACGATCCGACTACGAACGTGCGAGGACGTCGCGCCTTAGCAATCGCTAAACCAACTCCGAGAGGTTATTGACCACGCCGGAGCACGATCAACCTGACCACGAGGGTCTGTTTCCTGCGAGCAAACGAAGAACAAGCAAGAAACTAAGATTGCAATCTGGATATTGCGAATATAAGATGAAAGCTTTATTGATCAAGGTGGGGTTCTGTGACGCCTTTGTCTGGTCGTTGAACACAAACGGAGTACGCGAAGTTGCAGCTATGGCGAACTTTTAATCTAAACAAAACCCAACGTCTAAACGATGCCCTAAGGGCTGTATATATGGAGGAAGAGGGGGGAATTTCGTGGCCCTTGGTGGAGGGGTCCGAAATCAACCCTATCTCTTGTTTCCCCACACATACGGACTCTAAAAATAGCCTATACTTATGTATTTCGAAATTACATGGGCCTGGCCCAATAATAAGGTGACGCAGCACCTAAAATAGCCTCGGGACGAAATTTATGAAGTGGCATCTTGTATATTTCGTCCAAGGCTTCATGCACCCATTATGGTGGCTTCAAAGTCCTGAAATCATCACTTGTAACTCCGTTCTTGTTCCCCTTGCGCATGCCATCATCTCCATGCTTGTTCTTGCTCCAATGTTCATCCTTCTCCAAGCTAGGCCCTTCATTTGTAAGCAAAACAAATGTATCCAATTTAGGCAGCATCATATTCTCATGAACATTAGAATCATTACCAAGAAACGAAAGTACCTGGTAATTTAGTTGGCGTGCACGAGCTCTAGTAACTGGTCCAGTATGTATAGCAGCAGGGGCTGTGGGTGTAACAATTGTATTGATGTCCTCATCAGGTGGTGGTGGGTGTCACAAATCCGTCAAGCAAATCTCAAATTCTTACCAGTTCTTACCCAGCAGCAGGCGGTGATCGGCAACCGTTGTAGTCAAAAACTCTCAAAGCTTGGATAGAGCGATTACCAGGGAGAGTCAAACGCACGACGTAGATGTATGTGGAGCTGGGAAGGCTTATAATATGGTAGCAAAAAGGGTCAGCAATAATCAATTCAGAGATGCAAAGTTGAATAAACGCTCAACGACGGTACTGTGCTGGTCCTAGGCTAGACTGTGCTAGAGACGCGAGCCTAGAACACTAACAAAATCACGGCGCGGCACGTAAACAAGGGAAAAGCACACTCTGAATATTTTTTTTCGCTCTTTTTTTTTGCGCTCTTTTTTTTTGCGCTGCTTTTTTTTTTGCGAAAAATCACTATAATGGCGAGTGTCTCAAAACTCTTCCTAGCTCAAACTGACAGGATGGGCACGAAATTTTTTCGACCAATTTTTTTTTTTCGACTGCCCGGACCCAAAAACTGGAAACGGGTCAAAAAAAACTTCCTATAATGGCACCTGTCTCAAAACACTCAGAAACACCTAAAAATAGGATAGCCAGAAATTTTTTCGAAAAATGCGTTTTCGAAAAATTTTGGGCCTAAACGGAGCGTGGCTACCCGACTCTTTTTTTTTCCGAAACCTACTCCGGCAAGGAAACACGAATCGGAATCTAGATTGATCCCGAAAACAAACCTAATAAGCAAGGAACTCGGATTGGTGGTGGATATATGGTGGTGGTATATGGCAGCGGTGGTAGTATATGGATATGGATCGGTGGTGGTATATGGACACGGATTGGTGGTGGTATATGGATACGGATTCGGAGCGGTGGTGGTAGATGGCAGGGGCGATGATGATGGTGCGGCGACGGCGTGACAACTTGTGAACAGAACTCGAAACTCTAAAAGACTAGACGCTAAGACCAGCAACTGAACACGACGATGCAACCGCAAATTCAACAAAGCAAATACAGAAAAGATTATGCAAGGCTCAGATTGGTTCGGATGAGATGAACTAACCCTAATTTTTTTTTGGCTTTTTCGTGGACTATAGGTATGAAGAACAGACTCGATCTAAACTACGAAAAACTGTAAAATCTCACCGAGCAACCTGGAAATCTGATACCACTTGATAGAGGCAAAGGTGTCCCGTCTTTCGATGAGATGGTGGATTTCGCTTTGGTGGAAGTCGACTTTGACGATCCGACTACGAACCTGCGAGGACGTCGCGCCTTAGCAATCGCTAAACCAACTCCGAGAGGTTATTGACCACGCCGGAGCACGATCAACCTGACCACGAGGGTCTGTTTCCTGCGAGCAAACGAAGAACAAGCAAGAAACTAAGATTGCAATCTGGATATTGCGAATATAAGATGAAAGCTTTATTGATCAAGGTGGGGTTCTGTGACGCCTTTGTCTGGTCGTTGAACACAAACGAAGTACGCGAAGTTGCAGCTATGGCGAACTTTTAATCTAAACAAAACCCAAAGTCTAAACGTTGCCCTAAGGGCTGTATATATGGAGGAAGAGGGGGAGAATTTCGTGGCCCTTGGTGGAGGGGTCCGAAATCAACCCTATCTCTTGTTTCCCCACACATACGGACTCTAAAAATAGCCTATACTTATGTATTTCGAAATTACATGGGCCTGGCCCAATAATAAGGTGACGCAGCACCTAAAATAGCCTCGGGACGAAATTTATGAAGTGGCGTCTTGTATATTTCGTCCAAGGCTTCATGCACCCATTATGGTGGCTTCAAATTCCTGAAATCATCACTTGTAACTCCGTTCTTGTTTCCCTTGCGCATGCCATCATCTCCATGCTTGTTCTTGCTCCAATGTTCATCCTTCTCCAAGCTAGGCCCTTCATTTGTAAGCAAAACAAATGTATCCAATTTAGGCAGCATCATATTCTCATGAACATTAGAATCATTACCAAGAAACGAAAGTACCTGGTAATTTAGTTGGCGTGCACGAGCTCTAGTAATTGGTCCAGTATGTATAGCAGCAGGGGCTGTGGGTGTAACAATTGTATTGATGTCCTCATCATACTGTCAAGAAGAAATATGATATTCTTATTATTGGGGATGTGCATATCCCCGTTGAGGTAACCTAGTGTTATTCGAAATTTCTCTGGTTTCATGCGATTCGGAATGAGTTTGTTAACAAGACTTTATCAACCTTGTTAGTGGATTCCTTTTGATGAGTATGAGATGCATGATGTTAGAAGGCACAACCTTCTGTACCCTCTTTTTACTTTCTGTTATTTAGATTAAATTAAGAAAAAGTAGTATTTTCTGTCTGTTTTCTGAATTATCCATGCAATAAAAAATACCCCAAAAATAAAAGTTCTCCAAATGCCCTGAAATTGAAATATGATCTTTTCTAGAATATATGAGAATATCTGGCATTGAGAACACAACAAGGGGAGCAAGCACTGGCCACGAGGGTCTAGGGCACGCCCCTCTTCCTCGTGGGTCCATGGTGGCCCCCCTCCACTTATTCCTACACCCACACTCTTCTTCTTCCTCCCAAAAAAATCACTATCCAGCTCAAGCACGAGTTCTAGCTCATCTTGCTGCCATTTTCGATCTCCTTGCTCAAAGCTCCATTCACAAAACTGCTTTGGGGGATTGTTCTTTGGTATGTGACTCCTCCAATGGTCCAATTAGTTTTTGTTCTAGTGCTTTATTCATTGCAAATTTTTGCTGCCTAGGTGACCCTGTTCTTGAGCTTGCATGTCAAATTTATTTGGTCCCAAGTAGTTCTAGTGCATGATGTAGTCTCTAGGCACTTGTGGGAGTAGTTGCTATCAATTTTGTTGAGTTTGGTTCACTTTTATTTTGAGTTACTAAAAAATTCAGAAATTTTCAGAAAATAATGAAGAGATTTTTGAGGGGCTCTTCTAGCCAATGCTTGAAGGATAAACAAAGTAAGGAGAATAAAAAGCCCAAGTATAATCTCCCTCGTGTCGCGGAAGTTCGGCCGTGTGAATGGCCTTGTGATGAGTTCTTAAGAGTAGCCGTGATCCATGGGCATAGACCAACTTAGGCCAAAAGCCTAAGCTTGGGGGAGTACGTATTTCTCATTGACATTACATTTATGTTCACACACTCATGCTAGTTGTTAGTGCTCATACTTTTTCATTGTAGTATCCATGCTAGTTTATTTTCTTTTTCTTGCTTTTTTCTTGTGTGTTTGAATATCTTTAAGAAAAACAAAAAAAAAATTAGTTGTAGCTTTTAGCTAGTTTATTTTTCATGCCTGTAGTAGTAATAATTAAAAGGAAACCCCAAAAAGATTTCTCGTTCTTCTTTTGCTTGTTGGGAGCTTTCCCATGTAAATAGTTTTATTTCTTTTATTTTCTTTGGGGGTCGAGAGGAGAAGACTATAATGAAAATGTTGAAGTGGCTCTCGTATGCATTATTGTTTATTTAACCAAGAGCCCATATTACCCTGTCTTCTCCCTTGAATTGAATGCTTGCAGATTCCAGCTTAGTCCAATACACATGCACTATTATTATTATCCACACCGTTCGGTCGTGCAAGTGAAAGGCAATAATGACGATATATGATGGACTGATAGAGATGAGAGAAGCTGGTATGAACTCGACCCATCTTGTTTTTGTAAATATGATTAGTTCATCATTCCTGATTCAGCCTATTATGAATAAACATGTTTGCAATGACAATTAGAGATTATATTTGCTTATGACATGCTTAATTAGCTAGGTGTTTATAATGGTTTACCTTGCATGCCAACATGCTATTAAAATGGTTGTGATGTGGTATGATAGGGTGGTATCCTCCTTTGAATGATTTGAGTGACTTGACTTGCCACATGTTCACGCATGTAGTTGAAACAAAATCAACATAGCCTTCATGATATTTATGTTCATGGTGGATTATATCCAACTCATGCTTGCACTTAGTGTTGATTAATTTTAATGCATGTTCATGGCTGCTGTCGCTCTCTAGTTGGTCGCTGCCCAATCTCTTTCTAGCCTTCACTTGTACTAAGCGGGAATACTACTTGTGCATCCAAAATCCATAAACCCCAAAGTTATTCCATATGAGTCCACCATACCTTCCTATATGTGGTATCTACCTGCCGTTCCAAGTAAATTTGTATGTGCCAAACTCCAAACCTTCAAATGAAATTCTATTTTGTATGCTCGAATAGCTCATGTATGAACTAGGGCTATTTGTATATTCCATGCTAGGCGGGTTATTCTCAAGAGGAGTGGACTCCACTCCTCACTCACGAGAAAATGGCTGGTCACCGGGATGCCTAATCCCATGCTCAAATCAAATCAAAATAATTGCAAACAAAACTCCCCCAGGATTGTTGTTAGTTGGAGGCACCCTTTGTTTCGGGCAAGCCATGGATGGATGCTTGTTGGTGGAGGGGGAGTATAAACTTTACCATTCTGTTTGGGAACCGCCTATAATGTGTGTAGCATGGAAGATATCAAGATCTCTTGGTTGTTATGCTGACAGTGAAAGTATACCGCTCAAAATATTATTTATCTCTATTTCAAAATCGAGCCCTTGCACCTCTACAAATCCCTGCTTCCCTCTACGAAGGGCCTATTTATTTACTTTTATGTTGAGTCATCACCCTCTTATTAAAAAGCACCCGCTGGAGAGCACTGCTGTCATTTGCATGCATTACTATTAATTTATATTGGGTACGACTATGACTGGATCTCTTTTACCATGAATTACAATGTTTAGTCAGTCCTTGATCTTTAAAGGTGCTTTGCATTTTTGTTTTGCGGTCTCAAAAAGGGCTAGCAAGATACCATCTTGTTATATCATATTATGATTGTTTTGAGAAAGTGTTGTCATCCGAGATTTATTATTATTGCTCGCTAGTTGATTATGCCATTGATATGAGTAAACATGAGACCTAAGTGTTATTGTGAATATGGTTAGTTCATACTCTTTGCTGAAAACTTGAATGTTGGCTTTGCATATATTCAACAACAAGAGCAAACAGAGTTTGTAAAAGTTTTTCTTTATCACTTTTGGTTTGTCAACTGAATATCTTGAGGACAAGTAAAGGTTTAAGCTTGGGGGAGTTGATACGTCTCTGTCGTATCTACTTTTCCAAACACTTTTGCCCTTGTTTTGGACTCTAACTTGCATGGTTTGAATGGAACTAACCCGGACTGACGCTGTTTTCAGCAGAACTTCCATGGTGTTATTTTTGTGCAGAAATAGAAGTTCTCGGAATGACCTGAAAATCCATGGAGCAACCTTTTGGAATTAATAAAAAATATTGGCGAAAGTATCAATGTCAGGGGGCCCACACCCTGTCCACGAGGGTGGGGGCGCGCCCCTGCCTCATGGGCCCCCTGAAGCTCCACCGACCTCAACTCCAACTCCATATATTCACGTTTGGGGAGAAAAAAAATCAGAGAGAAGGATTCATCGCGTTTTATGATACGGAGCCGCCGGCAAGCCCTAAACTCTCTCGCAAGGGCTGACCTGGAGTCTATTCGGGGCTCCGGAGAGGGGGATTCGTCGCCGTCGTCATCATTAACCATCCTCCATCACCAATTTCATGATGCTCACCGCCGTGCATGAGTAATTCCATCGTAGTCTTGCTGGACGGTGATGGGTTGGATGAGATTTACCATGTAATCGAGTTAGTTTCGTTAGGGTTTGATCCCTAGTATCCACTGTGTTCTGAGATTGATGTTGCTATGACTTTGCTATGCTTAATGCTTGTCACTAGGGCCCGAGTGCCATGATTTCTGATCTGAATCTGTTATGTTTTCATGAATATATGTGAGTTCTTGATCCTATCTTGCAAGTCTATAGTCACCTATTATGTGTTATTATCCGTTAACCCCGAAGTGACAATAATCGGGATACTTACCGGTGATGGCCGTAGTTTGAGGAGTTCATGTATTCACTAAGTGTTAATGCTTTGGTCCAGTACTCTATTAAAAGGAGGCCTTAATATCCCTTAGTTTCCAATAGGACCCCGCTGCCACGGGAGGGTTGGACAAAAGATGTCATGCAAGTTCTTTTCCATAAGCACATATGACTATATTCGGCATACATGCCTACATTACATTGATGAACTGGAGATAGTTCTGTGTCACCCTATGTTATATTTATTACATGAGGAATCGCATCCGACATAATTATCCATCACTGATCCAATGCCTACGAGCTTTTCACATATTGCTCTTTGCTTAGTTACTTACAGTTGCTGCTGTTACAATTACTACAAAACTACTACTGTTAGTTTTGCCACTGTTACAGTTACTTCCATACTAATTCGCTACTAAATACTTTGCTGCAAATATTAAGTTATCCAGGTGTGGTTGAATTGACAACTCAACTGCTAATACTTGAGAATATTCTTTGGCTCCCCTTGTGTCGAATCAATAAATTTGGGTTGAATACGCTACCCTCGAAAACTGTTGCGATCCCCTATACTTGTGGGTTATCAATGCATAGTAAAAACTGGGTATAGAAAAGTATGATCAAAGTGTAACTTGCCTTGCTGACAATCTGTAAACTCTAGAGATTCGTAGTAACAAGCTTCGCACTCCGGGTAATCTAGCGTAGACAAACAATAGCATTCATAAGCAATCACTCAAACAATGAGAAAACCGAGAAAAGATCCAAATCAAACAAAAAACAAGCGAATGGCTAAACTAAACAGAAAGTAAAACCTAACAACATTATTATCATGTGGATTAGATCTTAACAGTAGGTACATGTGATTAGCTACGGTTTGCAGAAAGAAACAACTCAAGCGGAGAAACGAAACTTGAGATATGAACGAAACAAGATCGTTTGCTAATCTGAACTACCATCAAATTTTACAATGTCAAAATCATGTTCAAGTTGGTTAACTGGAAAGAACAGAATGTTACGAAGAATTAGGCGCTGGTTTCATCTAGTTTGGACTAACGAGCAAAAAGTTACGCTAGTGTTAAGTTCAGGGGCTAAATCGCGAGAAAACTATTCGCGGATAGGTCCCTGATCGAAAATAAAAGAAAAAAGAAAAATCTACAGCACGAACGTTCATTAACAGAACTAATCTAACGAAAAGGATTCCTTAAAATGAACGAACGAACGAACAAACATTTACAAAATAAACTAAAATGAAAACTAAACCGATCTATTCCCTAATACCGAAAAAACCGTAAAAAAACGTTCAGCCGGCCGGTTCTTACCGTTTATGCGAGAAAAGACCGGCGGAGGCGAGATCGGATCGGTGGCGGTGGCTCCTGCGGCGGCGCGGGGCAGCGACAAGGCGGCACGATGGCAGCGTGGGGCGCTGCGCTAGAGACGGCGAATGCTGCTGCGGCTGCGGGAGGCG